>NW_020884874.1:5297386-5435896 GCF_003945725.1 Corapipo altera
CTCCTCTCCGACCCTCTCCTCTCCGACCCTCTCCGACCCTCTCCTCTTCTCTTCTTCTCTTTTTTAATGCCATTTTAAACACTCCTCTGGATCCATAAAACCCCACCCCCGACATTTTATATTTGATGCTGTGGACTGAAGATTAAAAAAATAGAGAATTCTAAAACTACAGGACATGACTTGGCCCTAGACTGAGTCCAGGATTTAGATTGCACTGTTTCTTTTTCCTTAAGCCAGCTTGTGTGTCAGGTTGTTTTTGACTTTCTTTGAAGCTATGGACAATTTTTTTGCTCTTTATAATAATATAAAAATAATCCAACCAGATAAGATATCAGGACAAAAAGGTAAAACTATCAAGTTACATTTTATATTGTTCAATAATGTTGCAATCACTAAAAGTAATATTTGCATATTGATATTTACTTTGA
This sequence comes from Corapipo altera, assembly GCF_003945725.1. NCBI lineage: Eukaryota > Metazoa > Chordata > Aves > Passeriformes > Pipridae > Corapipo > Corapipo altera. The sequence goes on from NW_020884874.1 coordinate 5,297,815, forward strand.
ATCTCTAAAATATGTTGGCTTTATCTAGCAAACATGGTCCCCCTATGAAAAATAAATTTTGGAATTTAATCTTCAAATATATCTCAGCAAAAGAATATAAAACCTGCTTCAGCTTCATGGAGTGTTTGGTTTACAGATTTTGTCAGATTGGCAACAGCATGACATGAATTAGCTTTTTAATGAGATGGCAAACTTCTGATGTAGTTTTACTACAAAGTAATAGAAGAATTCAGGTCACAATATTTAATTAGAATCCAATCTACATTTTTGAACAGCATATCAGTATTATTTTGGAAATCCAAATGAAACAGTTCTTTGTCAAGTACACACTTCTAAGATGAGAGGTGTTTTAACATTACATGAAGAGCATAAATGTGAAACATTTGGTTTTCTGTATTATAATGTGTTTGAAATATTATTGCGTAGAAAATTGCATTTTTCAAAGTGACAGATGCATTATTCAGATAGCTTTGATTATAAGATACATTAGAAAAGGGGTTCTTTTGTAAAGGCTGCCTATCCCATGGTTTTTAACAGAGTGGCTTTAATGATTTGAGAAATTATGAAAACATATTAATATTGATTTAATAATTAAACACTGTAATACTATTAATTATTGTGGTGCTTTCTTGTGCTGGTTCCATTCTACTGTATTGCAGCGATTTTCTTTTTCTTCTTCTCAAATATATTATGCATGTACATTAACTTGTATTCATTATCAAAGATTTAAAGACATAATTTAAGCATAAAATAAAAGTCCCTATCAACAGTGTGTTTCCAAGTTCAGGCATGATGATTAAATCTCTCAAATGATTAGAATTCTGCACAGTGGAATTTAAATTTAATGCTCTGTAAAGGTATAACAAGGAAGAGAGAACGGAAAGTCTCTTCATTTCTGAAAGAAATTGTAACAAAGAATAATTTATCTAGACATGTTTGCTTGTTTTAGCTAAAATTGATAAAGTAACGTTTAGATATGAACCCATCATAATGTGCAGCAATTGCAAAGCCATGAGTTAAAACAGATTGATTGTATATAATCTGCTTGTAATCTATTGCCAGACTTGTGCATCTTTCTACTATCTTCCTTGTATCTATTTTTTGAGATAATTAATTTCACTGTCTTTTCCTTTTTTTTTTTTCTTTTCTTTTCTTTTCTTTTCTTTTCTCAGAGCCTGACCCTGCAAGGTGCTTGTGCATGTCCCCAGCTTCTTTTGGAAAGCCTTTCCAGGGATGCTACTGTGCACCTCACAGGACAGGATGCAATCCCTTTAATTTGCTATTTTAATTTTCTGTGAATTATAGAGTTTAATACCCTTATTTGGTGATTAACAATATCACTTTTACTGCTAACTATTTGTTTTCTCTTATATTCATTATTTGCAATTTTGCTGAGTAAAACCCTTTGCTTAATGTATTTTTTCTAGTTAATTACTGTGATTTAATACATTTTGTATTTTCTTTCAAAATGCAAAATACTGACACAGTGTTTATATGAACCTAATACTAAATGGTACCAAATGTCTGTAATTCTATTGATGTTAATAGAAGATTAAACACTTTCATGTTTACAGGTGGCACTTGGAACCTTTCAGAGCCAATCTGTATACAACTTCATTAATATTAACAATAGTTAAGAATGTGAATATTTAATGTTGTTTTATCTTTTAATATTGTTGTTGAGCATAATGCAGTCATACTGTAAAAACTTTCAATCACTATTTTCTTTATAACCTTTCTTGTTTTTCTCTTGCAGCAGATTTGCCGGATAGACTTTGTGCTGGCTGCATTTTAAATCTGTTCTTTTTTTTCTGTCAATTACCACAGGTTTAGTCCCTATGAGTGGTATAATCCACATCCTTGCAACCCTGATTCAGACGTGGTGGAAAACAATTTTACCTTGCTAAATAGTTTCTGGTTTGGAGTTGGAGCTCTCATGCAGCAAGGTATACGACTCAGTCTGCTCTTTCTCTTGGGCGCCATGTCCCACTTTTTGCTGGGGGTAACAGCTCTCTGGCGCAAGTCATTTGCATGGGTACCTCTGTGCATGTAGCCACAAATCAGAAGACAGATATAAATTTTAAAACTTAAAAGTACATCATAACTCTTAGTTTATTTCCTAAACAGCAAAGACTTACTGCATAAGAAAATGAGCTAATCTGTCCGTTACCTAACGAACCTTCATTTAAACAATGTAAAAAAGAGTACATCTTTGTCAGGCAAGAGTATAATGTAAAAATCTCTCATTTGTTTAATTTTGGTCTAGAAACCTTTCAATAACAGACACATTTTATCTAGTAGCTAGTACCTGTAAAATAAAATGGTAAATATAAGAGATTTAATTCTTTTCACTACAATTTATGTTTTTAAAATCAGAATAACCATTGTTAAAAATTTAAATAAACAGTCTATATTATACAATGCATGCACTGAGAAACTGATGTCATCACTGACGATAAAATTGGTAGCTAAGTAGTCATATTGCTCAGAGTAAAACCAACAGTCAGTTTTAACTGGCACCGTCCTAGTAAAATCCTTAAGTCAAAATCTGTAATTTTCCTTACCATATTCCTTTTATTTTGAAAGTATACCAAATACATAGATCCATAAAAATATATCACGATTTTATTACGCTTTTCCATAAGGATTTGGACACAGTCACATAATTTCAGGCACATTTGAATAGCACAGATTCAGCTTTTTGCTCTGACATTTCACTGGGCAGTACAGTATAAGGATTGTTAGTCCTTTTGAAGAACCACTAAAAGGAATGACTTTCTGGAAAAAAATAACCATTGCATATTTTGAAAAATTCATATAAAAAGATTGGTATTGGTATAATTGTTTTAATGGATATACCTGTGCAATCATTTTTAGAACTTCCCATTATAAGTACACCGACTGTAAATAAATACTGTTTTTAACTCATCAAATGAATTCATGGAGCTTTCCTGTAAGTGCAGTAAATATTCTTTCATGTATGTTGCTAGGCTTGAAAAGTCTCTAAGACCTCAGCAAAAAGTGTACTATGCTCAGAAAAACATGAATTAATGGGTAAAAGAAATCAAGATTCCAGATCAGAAATAAAAATACAGCTGTAGTTGGCTAAGTATTTAGTATCAACTAAGTTGTCAATATACCTTTCAAGAAATTATATAGTTGAAGCATCATTCCCAAATATGTAAGATAATAATTGCTTTCAAAGAAGTTATCAAAAAAAGGAATACTGAACGAAAGTAGATATTTGAATTCCATTCACAGTTCTGAGGATTGCCAGAATCACTATCAATGCTGAGTTTTATTCCTTATGCGGCTGTATGCTTCTTCTTTCCAGAGAAGGGAAAACAATTAGGTTTTTGCATCATCATTTAGCAAGAAAAAGGTATTTTAGTCCCTAGCATCTGAACATTTGTTGACAATCAAAATAAGAACAAAACCTGCAACCTTCATTTTAAAAGATGTCTTTGGAGGATAATAGTTTTCCATGAAGGAAAACTAGTCTCTGTCCTTGCCTTATATTATTTTTCTTTTACTCAGTTCATCCTTTAATAAACTTTGAAGGCACCGTTCTAAGGATGAATTATCAGTCTTGATTTTGATGACTGCTTGAAAAAAAAAATTCCCAAAACCTTGAAGTCATCTAAAAGTATGCTTTTAGACAAGCATGAAAGTTCTCACCTAACAACCGTAACTTTCCATTAGAAACAGTATAAAAGTGCTTGGGCAATATTCACATTAACTTATTAAGTGCTGCTTCTTTACAAAACGTTTGCTTAGTGATGGAGGGTACATGATAGAGGGAACTCATACATGTCTTGCTGGCACCCCTCACTCCCAGGAAACTGTGGGATATAGTGCTGGACATGACGTTACCTTGGGTACATGACAGTCAGCCCCTGACCAGGCTCTGTTTCACTGGCCCAGGTGGCACTCGGTTTCAGTCCTTGGTAAGGTACGAACTCGTGGTAACTGGGGCAACTGCGGCGAATGTTTCCACTCTTCTTTTCTTCCCAGTCCTATCTGATTTTACTGGTGTTGGTTTTTAAATGAAACAAGAGCAATTGAAAAGAGTTCATGATGGTGATCTTACTGGGAAATCTCTTAGTGTTATGGTGTCTAAAGTGTCTGACTAACAGGGCCTAGGAGCAACTACATCAGAAAGGTACTTTTCTACTTTTTTCCTTGCAGAATTCTAGGCAGAATCTGACGCTGGAGTTGGCTGTCATGTCCAAGTCTGTCAGCCTTTTTTTGTTTGAAACAGCAAGGGTAAGATGAACTGCAGGGTAAGATGGGCTGTTTTTGAATACAGTAGTCCAGTTATGATACCACTTCTTTTTTTCCTTTTCTTTGATTTTCTTCCTCTCTCCCTCCCTTCTTCCTTCCCTACCTCCCTCAATCCTTCTGTTCTTTTTTTTTGCATTGACTTTGGAAGTTTGACATAATCTTTAAACTATTTGAAGATGTGTTACCTTGCTGGACCAGTTCCTTAACTAATTCAATATAAACACTAAAATTTAACAGGAATAAAATAGTCCATCTTGCCTTCATTCCATTTTACCCAGGAGATTAAAGAGCAAGAGTAGTAACCAATTAACCAAAAGGGCTATAGCAGATATGGTAAAACTGGAACAAGTTTTCAGACACAAAAAGATCTTACATGAAGCTTATAGAATGAAGCTGGAAATTGTTTATTTGACATCCTTAGAAATTTCATTCCATTTAGTTATAACATTTTGGAAAAAATCCATCCATTCTCATTTATAATAAATATTTGTGATTGTATATTAGATTGAATTTCATTTTTTCCTATTTTTAGTAATTTGGCACAAGCGTAGTTTATGTACTTCAATTTGTCTCATTAGACTCTAAATTAGCATTAAAATTATGCAAATTAATATACAGTGTTTGTCTCCCCCTCCATTCTTTAGTGCCATGAGCAGGCAACTCCAGCAATGCATTATAATCTATCTTTATTTAGTTTATGCATAGCAGTCTAATGTTTTTATTGCTAGTCTATCGAATTGAAGTGGGTGGCATAGCCACCTATATTTATATGAAATTATGGGGCTAACCATAGAGATGGGAGATGTCTATTTTTTTTAATTTAAACAATCCTTTACAGCAATGCAGAAGACAAAAGTCAAAAGCATATCTATAATACATTTCAGATTTTTTATTTCAGATATAAAATATTTTATTTCATATCTGGTCCCTTATTTAGTGGCTTATTTTTGTTTCTGCAAGTGAGTTTTATACAAAATACTTATATAATTTTTTTTTAATACTGTCAAGATAAAGAACTGTATGAGTGCTTCAATATTAGTACTGGAGGTTCAGTCCATCCAGGATTTTTTCTGGAAAACAAGTTCAAGGAATGGCTTTTTTTTCACAATGAGATATATATATATATATGTTTATAAATTTTAAAACAGCACTGATCACTGAATCTCCCATTACTATCTTTTGATTCCCACATAGCTACAAAAAGATGTGTTTATAAGTTTAACCAGTTATTTTTTATTTCAGTCGTGTGTGTTTGCACAAGCAGTACATGTAAACCTGTAGCTGAAAGATTTTTTTGCACAGTGATTCCATCTCCCCACTGTGGCAAAAAGTGCTGAATACTTATTAATTGTTTTCTGTGCATCAGTTTCACCTTTCTCCCCTGGTTTTCGTTAGGTTCTGAGCTCATGCCTAAAGCCCTCTCCACCAGGATAGTGGGAGGCATTTGGTGGTTTTTCACACTTATCATCATTTCCTCGTACACTGCTAACCTAGCCGCCTTTCTGACAGTGGAACGTATGGAATCCCCTATTGATTCTGCTGATGATCTGGCCAAGCAGACAAAGATTGAGTATGGGGCAGTTGAAGATGGAGCAACCATGACTTTCTTCAAGGTAAGCTTTATATTCTGTTCAAGATGTTATATCCTGACTGTGGGGTAAAGTTTTTGCATCTTGTTGAGGGGTAAGAGGTTTGATTCCTACTACTGTCAAAAGCAACTGAAAAACTATTCTTTTTGAGGATTAGCAAGACAGTAAAGGAATCAAATGCAAAATCTCTCATAGAAAATAAAAGGCAGTTTCTTTGATGATTTTTTTTTAAAGAATTGAATTTATAGCAGTGAAGTACATGAATAAAGCTGAACACTTTGCTCAGATCTCCTATAACTGTGTACAAGATAAGTTTTGATGGATCAAAACTTGTAGTTTTAGTTCAGCAGCATTATATGTAGTTGTAGTCTTTTCTCAAGTAACATTAAGGGTATTAGCGGCTGGACTTTTGGACACTGCAATTTTGAGAAACTTTTGAATGAAATTTGGGTTTCATATAAAAAGCTCAGATTATTCCAGTTTTTCTGTTCCTTGTAACCTGTTACTAAGACAATTCAATTTGAAGTATAGTGAAATATGCTATTGTATTAGAGAGAAATCTTTCTTTTCTTCTAGCTTCATCAAGCATGTAAGTGGACTTAAATTAGTGAGAATTATGCATGAAGTGATAGAAGATGGTTTGTTCTCTAACTCTGGTTTTAAGAGTTATTATGCTATCACCTAAAGTTCTGACTCTCTGTTGGCTGGCATTTGAAATTAGGCAAACTGATGAAACTGATAGAAGTAACTAATCAGTTAGAGGTCTCTTCATATCAGGAAATATGTGAAGTGGTTAAAAGTAACATCATTGAAAGTTTAAAGACTGAGGTTTTTAAAAGAGTCAAAACTATTTATGTCTCAAGACATAAAGAGACGACACAAGATATTTACTGAATTACAAGAAAACACTACAGGGCTTTCACTTAATTTTAGTCTGGCAGAAAACTTCGATTTTATTTTATTTCAGATTCAAATTGTGGGCTCTAAAATATAAGAAAGCAAGTTTAGATTAGCAGTGATTTTCTTTCCACACTCTTCCTAATTTTTAGTTTTCCTTATTTAATGAGAACATCCTTAATTTTCTATGTTATTCACTCCTTTTACTTTGTTTTGTATGCCCATAATCTGTGGGTTTTCTGTGGGTTTTCTAAGTGCACAGAGACTATCTCTCTTTCTCTGGATGCTTTTTTCTTCTGCATATTACTATAGTAGTCACTTTTCTGCACAGTTATTCCTTTCTGCTCTTTTTATTCTTCTGTTTCCATTTATCTAGATATACTTTGTGTATATTATATTTTATATATATTGTATCCAAGAACTAGAGAGGACTTACTACTGCTGAAATAGCATTTGCACATCCTGCATTGAAGATGTTTGTTTGCCGTTGAAATAACCTAGACTTACACACAACATAATCATGGTGTCAGATCACATAATTTAGTATTGCTTTTATTACAGTAATGAATTCTTCTCCTTCGCTATGTATGAAAAAGAGAAATTAGAACAAAACACAGGATTTCTTTATTTAACTGATAAAGTTTAGGTCAAATTAAGGTTTATTCTATTGAAAAAACATATTTTCTGGACTTTGTGTGTGAACAGATCATGATTAGTAAGTGTTTTGTGACATGAAAATGAATCAGTAGTTAAGAACTTCTGTTCCAGCAAGCAACCAAATGATTTGAAATATTTTTCTGTTGTTTACTGTCTTATATAGTAGTATATAAATAAATTGATATTATTTACCTGTTAAAATTAAGCCAAACTTAGGCATTAGAAGTAGCTACAACTGCTCTTGCAGATTAGTCAATAAGTGAAAATCATGCTCAAATAGAACAGTAAATGAATTGATTCATTTAGTGTCTGAAGCAACTTCCAGGTGGACATTAGAGTTTTTTGATGTAAATGCTATTCACTAAAGCTACTTGTGCAAGGAATACAAACTAATTAAATATGTATTCCATGAAAGATAAACCAAAACATCTGTATAGAGTACATTACAGTAAACTTTACTGTAATATTTAATATATTTACCTAATGATGTTGAGTTATCAGAAAGTGGAATACTATAATTCTGGTCAACATAGTACATCTCTGTTTCTGTGTTTTTAAAATATACTTCTATTTTGTATAAGAAAATTGCTTCAGGAATGTAATTTCCTTGCATGAAAAAAAAAGAAAATGCAAGAAAATATTTTAAAATAAGACTTTAAGCGGAATTGCCTTAAAAGGTACTGCTAGAATTGAATAACTAACGGAATATACTAAATAATACAAAAAGTACTTAAAAAAAAATCCGATAAAATGGGCTTAAATGGTATATATTGTATTCTCTGATGCATAAACAACTGAATATCAAGTGGGAAGTAACACTGCCTTTTATATGGCATTAAGGAAAGTACTACTGAACAATTGTGTCCGGTTCTGGTGATCACACTTTGAAAATATGTTTAAAATTGGAAAATATTCATTAAAGGTGAAAGAATGACTGTAGGTCTGGAAATAAGCATTGCAGTTAGAGGCTAAAGATCGGTCTGTTTAATCTGCTGAAGAGAAGGTTAAGAAGTGACTTGATCATGGTTTGTAAGTGCCTTAATGGGAATGAGACTTTTGACAGTAGATGACTCTCTAATCTAGCAGAAAAAGACATAAGGAGATCCAACGTTTCATAGCTGAAGTTAGGCAAATTCAGACCAAAATAAGGTGCATATTTTTAAGAGTGGGAGTAATTGACCACTGATACAATTTATCTAGGAGTGGGTTGGATTCATCCATCACATGCAGCCATTATAAGGAAGACAGATACAGCATAGCCCAAGAGTGTTACTCTTTTGATTTAGAGGCTACTCCATGAAATAGATAGCCTTCATCATACAGAAGTTCAAATTAGATTTTAGTTGTCCCCTCCTACTTCAAAAATCTAAGAGAATTAGTTCCAGGAGTGAGGGTTGCAGGAAGATGATTGAGAGACTAAATTTATCATCTGTGTGTATGTTTTTCCTTGGCTACTTTGTCTTGTTTTAATGAGAGTGGATTGAGTAAAACAGTGGCACTATGTTACAACAAGAAATAAAGGCACCAGATGGTTTCCTAATGTTAAATGAAATTATCATATCTTGGTAATAGTTATTAGTTCCAATCACAGTGAGCCTCGGTAGCTGCCCATGAGGTTGACAGTAATTTCTGCATAAATTAGCTATATAGCAGTCCATTGAATTATTTCCTTAAAAAAACGTGGAACATGGCCAAAGCTGTGTGACACTAAAACAAAGAAGAGTCTATTGTGAAAGAGAACCTAAATGGGTAACTGCTCACTAAAATGCTAGATTATAACCTCCTGAAGGTAAAAGCTTGAAGAGCACATAGGATATGTGTTGAAAATATTGTTATCCTTGTGAGTCAAACATCCCTGTGAAATAGCTCTGATGAAAAAGGAGAATGCTGTCTTCAGGGGTTTATTACGTCCTTCATCTCTTGCCTCCTCATGATCTAAGAAACATACATTACAACTCTTTTTAGAAGCAGAAAGCAAAGGAATATTTCAGTGCTTTCTCCTCTTAACATCTACTTATCTGGTCTGAGTATGGAAAAGAAATAGTTTTACAGGTCCGTTACATGTCTGGTGGGTCTGGTGGGCTACTCCATTGGGAACAACAAAGAAAACCTTAGTATTGTCCAAGAATTAGAAAGAAAGATATGTAAAAGTAAATTCTAAGCCATATCTGCTGTTAGGCTAGTAGTTTTGACTCCTGATACATGCTTTTTTTGTTTCTCAAATTATGGATTTTTTCTTAGTTATTAAATTCTCTTCCTTTCTCTTGGCTGCTTTTGTCACCATTGACCACCCTCAAATTTCAGTAGCCTCTCTTGCTTCCTGTTTGAAATAAAATAAAAAGCATTTATTATTTTCACAAAAGGCAATGATCTCACACTATCTGTTCTCAGATGAAAAAAATCAGATTTTTCATTGCCTCTGATTTCAGTGGTCTATATTTGCTTCTATTTGTACTACACTTCTGCATCATCACAGGCAACAAACCTTCTTCAGTGCATGTGCTTGTGTGTGGTCTACAACGTTAAGATTTTTTTTTTGGTGAAGTTGTCATGTACCTTTGTTTTCCCCATAATTTTTACTATCTGTAACTTTCAATGTTAGAATTATTTTCTTTCTATGTTTTTGTACTGTATCAGGCAGAATGGAACTTTTCTCAGTTATGGTTACATTTGCATACTAAATAGTAAAAAACAAAGTAATTTTTCATTCTCTAATAGCAGTAGATTATTGTCTTTGCTTCTATATCACAAATTAGAGGTCTTCTCAGCTCTCTGTGAGATGTGTATTTTATATCCTTGTTTTGCTGATAAGGAAGCTGAAGCAGTAAAAGGGAATGCATCTTTTTCAAAATCACTTGGTGAAAGACAGATAGAGAACTAAGTCTGGTGAAAGGCAGACAGGGCACCACTTCAGGAAAGCTGACTCCCACACCTTCATCATGGCTGGGCTTCGCAGACTGACTATTCTATTTATCACATTTGTTGGTTTCTTTCCTTTTCTTTTTCAGGACCCATTTTTGTTCTTCAGCTGTACTTTTCTACAATTTATTTAATTTCTTCCTGCACTGCTTTCTCCCTATAAAAATCTATGTTGCTGACCCTTTTAAATCACTGTTCTTTCCCCCCCCACACCCTCACCTTTTACCCTAGATATTTTGCTGCCACCTCTCTGAGGAAATTTTGGGGAGCAACTGTTCAGCCTTTGGTCTATATTACTCTTCCACATTCTTTGCCTATTGTTGAAGGAAATAACATTAGGCTCTACCTATACACTGTAAAGTATCAGAAATAGTGTCTTAAAGATGAAGGAAGGAGTTGTAGGGGAATTTTCTCACTGCTTGCAACTGGAGTACAAGGGACAGATCCCCTGACATAAATGAAAGAATAGCAGAAAGAATAAAGGTATGAATGTCATTCATTTATCATGAGCGAGGTTGGCACTGACATGCATAAAGCCAGTATAACTTCAGGGATTTTTCAAACACTGTAATAGATAAATAATATTTCTCTGTTGAACAAGTAAATATGCATGTATAAGCACATGGACATATATACACAGAGAACCTTTAGCTGAATGCTTCAAATGAAATATCATGAAATTTAGAAGTGTGTATTAATTATTTGGTGGAATTGTTGCAAGCGAAAGATGAGAGAAGCACCACTTGTGAGACTTTCAAATATCCAGTGACTTGACGGTGACCAATGCAAAACAATCTTTTGAGTCTAAGCCTCCATGTACTAATCTGGATAATGCTTTAAAATAACTGGAAGTAGATACAACAGATATATGTTCAGTTTGATTTAATGTTATTTCACTTTATGAGTAAGTTGCTTTTCAGTGTAACAAATACAGGCTTGAAAACACATGTGGCACTTTTAACTAAAAAGGGAATAAAATATAAATACCATGCAAACTTTTTTTACTTATTTTTGATCATAATGGTTTGGACATCATCATCATCATCATCATCATCATCATCATCATCATCATCATCACCATGGCTGGGTTTCGCGAACAAAGATTTAGGAAGGCTCTATCCACATTTGTTCCAAGCACGCTGGTGGCTAATGAGGCCAATATGAGATAGACGAGTCCGGTTGCAAAAGGCACAACAGAAAGACTCCTTAGGTGGTATATTCAGCAAGGCACAATTCTTTCTGTGTTGTCTTTTCTCCTCGAGAGTGATCCTGCGTGCATTCTCAAAGGAAACAGCAGTGTTAAAGACAGTGTACCTCCAGGCCTCCCGATTTGAGGTCAGAGTAACCAGTTATGTTGATCAATATGGCCAAGGCTGAGATGTTGTTTCAGGGAGTCCTTGTATCTTTTCTTTGGGACTCCTCTCTTGCGGTAGCCAGTGGCAAGTTCACCATAAAGCAAGATCTTAGGGAGGCGGTGGTCCTTCATCCTTGAGACGTGCCCTGCCCAGTGCAGCTGTGTTCTCAGCAACATGGCCTCAATGCCTGTGACTGCTGCTTGTTCTAGAACAGGCGTATTACTCACATAATCTGACCAGTGGATGCTTAGGATTGTACGGAGACAGCACTGATGGAAGCGTTCTAGGAGTCGCAGGTGGTGGCAGTAGATGACCCATGATTTGGAACCATATAAGAGAGTAGACAACACTATGGCTTTGTAAACACTGATCTTGGTACTTTTCTTCAAGTGTTTATTACGCCATACTCTTTTATGGAGTTTTCCAAAAGCACTATATGCCTTTGCTAACCTGTTGTCTATCTCCCCATCAATCTTACCATCCGAGGAGATGAGGCTACCTAGGTAATTAAACTGTTGGTTTGGACATAACTGCTAGAAAAATATACAGTTGAAACGCATCATTGCCCATTTGCTACGATTATTCTCGCTTTGTAGGAACACTACTCAGTTAATCACTGCTTCTTTTAGTGTACAAAATATGCAGCCATAGTTGCAAATCTGTAAAGCAAGGTCTGTGGTTACTCCATGCACTTATAAGAACCTAATCTGCTATAGCAGAGCCTGCAAGAATGATATAGGCTTTGTCCAGAGATCTCAAAACATCTCCGCCTCACTGATTTCTATTAATTTCTGTAAAAGTTCTAGGAGGTTAGGCAAAGGTAAGTAGGTTATACGATGTTTTAACACAGACTATAAGCAGAAGAGCAGTGTATTTGAATTCTAAATAGAAGAAATTACAATAAATTTGATACTATTAAGTTCCTTAAGGGGAATTGCCTTTCTTTTGAATCTGAAGGTAGAAAGCAGAACAAATTCACATAACGGACTTCATTCCAAATAACTCTCTAGGTATGAGGACAATGGTCTTAGGCTGTCTTGACCCTTCCTTCTTCTCAGGGAACTGAAGAAGATGAACACAATGACTAGTCAGCTTTACATTTCTACAAAGATATACCATATACGCATTATGCCATATATCTAGGTAGTAATGTTGCCTTAAGAGACCGCAGAAAAAGAGACTCCTGGCCAAATAAGTGTAGGAGATAAGATAAAGAGAGTAGGTCCTTTAATCTCAGGCTGGAGGCCCACAGGAATACACATGACGAGTCTACCTTGTCCACGAGGTTCCACAATTTAAGGTATTATCCCAATCAATCCCAGATCTATCCACCCCCGAGATCCTCCCCTCAGCATACCCCTCTGGAAATTGAGGCAGGGGGCTCTGGGACCCCCTCTTCAACATCTTCCTCTTCCTCACAGCACGTCCAGTCCTTGGAGCTCTTCCAAAATTCTGAGTTTGAAGGTTGCTTTGCCTGTGTGGTATCTTATTGTTCAAGCCAGGGTGCAAATGTTCTCAAACAGAATGAAGGCCCACCTTGAGGGAAGTCTAAACATGCCAATAAAATTTAGAGAGATTGATACGGATTGGGGAAACAGGGTTGGGTAAATGTGTAAACTACTGTGCTAAAGGGTGAGCTATTATACAGCTACTTCTAAAATCTGGAAAAAGCTAAAAATCAAAAAAATCCATAGGCATCAGTAAGCACTCTTAATAAGCTGCTGAATAACACTCAATTATACTCCAAAATCACAGGAGTGATTTATCATTTACATCTGTCTCAGCCTACAGATCTTAGAAATGGATAAAACATGTACAAATGCTTTTTGGTGTCCTCTCAAAAAAAAAAATGTCTTGTAAAAACAAGATTAGACATTCAAAAGAAGTAAAATATTGAAATAAGCTGTTAACATACGAATTGGATACACACTAGTTATTTTTTTAATGGAAGTCAAAGAGAAATATTAAAAATCAATAAAATGCTGGCATTGGGAAAATTCTGGTTTGTTTTTTAATCAATTAATATTTTCCACAGTTCAGTATTTTTTTCTGCCTTACCCCAAATATTCGAAGGGGAAAAAAGTTTTATGCTGGTCTCCCCACAGAATTCTCAGGTGGGCTAACCTATGGTCACATCTGACTTTCTTGTTCCATAAGTATTTCCGAATGTGAATATAACATAGAGCTAAAATAAACATACCAATAAGAAGTTGAAATTTGTATTATTTTTCAAAATTACACCCGACAACGAAATGTATTAATCAGTGCACATGCATTAATGTTCCATATAGCAGGTACATGATGGAGTTTGTCTGAGTAAAATCAATCTTTCTCAATGTGTAAGGTATGATAAAATATAGTAAGATCTAATTTCCACTTGGATAGAAATACAGGACACAAGACATAAGAGCCCAGATAGGGTAAAAAAAATAACTCATTGACTTTACATTTGTCCTTAGAAAGTCAAGCCTGATATGCAAATATTTCCCAAACCATAATTTAAGTTCTAAATTGTGTGGATTATTTACCAGGAAAAACTGGTAACAACTACCTGAAAGGAGGTTGTAGCCAGGGTTGGTCTCTTTTCCCAGGCAACTATCAGCAAGACAAGAGGGCATGGTCTCAAGTTGTGCCAGGGGAGGTTTAGGTTAGATATTAGAAAATTTCTTTACAGAGAGGGTAATCAGACATTGGAATGGGCTGCCCAGGGAAGTAGTGGATTCTCTGTCCCTGGAGGTTTTTCAGAAGAAACTGGATGTGGCACTTAGCACCATGGTCTAGCAACTACTGCGGTAGTGGATCTCGGAGGTCCCTTCCAACCCAGCTGATTCTATGATTCTATGATTCTATGATTCTATGAAAAAACCAAGAATTTTTATCAAATATAGCTGATCCAGAGGTATGTTATAATCTAGATGTTTGAAAAATCATTTTGTAGTTAACAGAAACCTTTTGAGTATCTTTTTTTTTTTTTTTGGAGGATATATATAGTGAAGTCACCAAAGACAAGAATCACAGAATCAAAAAATGGGTAAGGTTGGAAGGGACCACAGTGGTTCATCTGGTCCAACCTCCCTGCTCAAACAGGGTCATCCCAGAGCATGTTGCACAGATTTGTGTCTAGATAGTTCTTGAATATCTCCAATGAAGGAGACTCCCCAACCTCTCCGGGCAATCTGTTCCAATGCTGTCATCCACACAGTAAAGTTCTTCATCATATCCAACTTCCTGTGCATCAGTTTCTGCCCATTGATACTTGTCCTATTGCTTGGCACTGCTGAGGAGAGCCTGACTCCATCCTCTTGTCATCCTCCCTTAAGATATGTATGCACAGTGATGAAGTGTCCTCTCATTCATCTCTTCTTGAGTCTGAACAGGTCCATCTCCCTCAGCCTTTCCTTGTAAGAGAGATTCTCCAACCCCTTAATCCTCTTCATAGCCCTCCTCTGGACCTGCTCCATGTCTCTCTTGTACTGAGAAGTCTAGAACTGGATATGGCACTTCGGATATGGCCTCACCAGGGCTGAGTAAAGGAGCAGGATCACCTCCCTTGATCTACTGGGAATGCTCTTCCAATGCACCCCATGACACCGTTTGCTTTTGTTTAAAGTCAGATGGAGTTTAATCACTACTAATTACTGCAAATTGCTTCTCTCAATAGCTTCCTTGTGTTGTTTTGTGATCAGCTTAAGCCAGACTAACTGTGAGTAGTCCAACTTCTTCTCTCGCCTTCAGAATCAAGCTCTGTTGGCTTTACCTGTCATCGTTTGTGGCAAGAATCAACTCAGTTTTCTGATCCAGCTGAAAATGAATCTTTTTTTGCTGTTGCATTTTCACTTTTCAGTTGTGAAGAAAGCTGCTCTGGTTGCTAAAGTGTTAGAACTGATGTGAGTGGAGTGTCTCATTACAAGGCAGGACTATACTATATTGCCTGCTAAGTGTGAAGGCCTGGAAATACACATCCTTTGGAAAGTGAGTTATGTTGCCTAGACATTTGAAGGTGTGACAATGAGAAAATAACATATTGAAATTACTGACACTTCCAGAACATCTGTTTTCTTTTTGTACTAGTATAGGTTTTATCTTAACTGGTAACCCATTTTGTTGCCTTTCTCTCACCTGGTACCCTTCAGTTTCTGGCTTCTTCAGGGCCTGCAGTGATGCTGCTGACAGGATCAGCTGTAAGAAAATTACTGAACTCTGGGTTCTGATTGCAAGGCTTTTTCCTCAGAAATGCATAACCTAATTGCTATCTAGCCTTATCACCTTTCTCTCCTCCTGCTGCTTTCCCCCAGGAGGCAGGGTGAGAATACTTGCCTTTTCTCTTCTCTTTTCAGCTTTTTTTCTCTTTATGTCTGTCTTTAGATCTTGAGCAAGGTGAGAAAAGGAACTGAACTAGATCACAGAGCAACCTTCAACTGCAAACAGAATTCTGTATGAAAGACATAATTCAGAGGTAGGGTTTGTTTAGGAAATTCAGAGGACATCTGAACATTTTTAACTATCACAGCCTGAAAAAAAATTGTCTTGCTCTTCAAAGCAAATAAATCTATCACCAAGTAGCCATGTAAAGTTTGCAAAATTTGATCTATGACTCATCCTGGGAATGTGATTCAGAAACAATTCTCCACAGTGAGCTGTCTCTTGATTCAACCATTTTTTTTGTGAGATCCTGCCATATGAGCAACCTTCAGTATTGAGTTCCTGCCCACTGAAGCAGCCTGAAAGCCTCCATTCATTAACAGAGGTGAACTCTTGGTTTTATCTTGTCAGTTGATATGCCATAGTACTAAAGTGTTGTCCAACTATGTTAGCATTGTGTAGAGAAATATTTTCAGTGCCAGAATTGCCCCAGGCACAATTCTGAAATCTTATCATACTAATAAATTTCTTCTCGAGATTTATTAATTTCTCCAAAGAGAATGCTTGTTGAGATTGTTTAAACCATCCTTTCTGCAATACATCTATAGTAATAATTACATAAACTTATTTGGGTATCGGTGCCTTTTAAGAATATTTTGGTATCCATGCATTATTTGAACTCGTATTTAATGTACTCAGGATCCTTAATCTGTACAATATAGACTACTGTTTCATAAAAAATATACTAAAGCAGGCTTTGGAATCACATAATCATAAAATCATTTAGGTTGGAAAAGAGCTATAAGATTGAGTCCAACCATTAATCTAACATTGCCAAGTCCATCACTAAGCCATGTCCTTAAGCACCACATCTACAAGCTCCAAAACCTCAGTGTCTTTCTTGTAGTGAGAGACCCAAAACTGAACACAGGATTCAAGATGTGGCCTCACCAGTGCTGAGTGCAGAGGGATAATCACTGCCCCCTGGCCCTACTCTTCACACTATTTCTGATACAGGCCTTGATACCATTGGCTTTCTTGGCCACCTGAGCACACTGCTGGCTCATATTCAGCCAACTCTTGACCAACACCCCCTGGTCCTTTTCTGGTGGGTAGCTTTCCAGAAGAGTGGCTGTTCTTCTGCCAGCCTGTAGTGTTGCGTGGGGCTGTTGTGACCCAAGCGCAGGACCCAGGAATTGGCCTTGTTGAACCTCATACAATTGGCCCATCTATCCTGCCTGTCCAGATCCCTCTACAGAGCTTTCCCACCCTCCAGCAGAGCAACACTCTCTCCCGACCTTGGTGTCATCTGCAAACTGACTGAGGGTGCACTGGATCCCCCATCTAGACAATTGATAAAGATATTAAACAGGACTGGGCTCAATACTGAGCCCTGGGGAACACCAGTTGTGACTAGCTGCAAACTGGATATAACTCCATTTATCACCATTCTTTGGGCTTGGCCATCCAGCCAGTTTTTTATCCAGCAAAGAGTACGCTCCTCCAAGCTCTGAGCAGTCAGTTCTTTATGATCACAGTAGCCTACTGACCAGAGAGTTATCTGCCCATGAACATGCTGGACCAAACACAGGCAATATATTTCACAGGATTGTCTTGTGTGTTCAGATATGATATATGTGATTTCAATTTACTCATCAATTTATTGTACAGGAAATTATGGGTGCTTATTTTTTTTTCACATCTTAAAAGCTGAGACAGTCACTCGTAATAATGGTTGTGATATTAAATATGTTCTTTTATGCTGAACTTAAGTTCTCATAATAGATATTGAAATGTAATTTGTAAGCAAAATCCAGATAAATTATCATGTGAATTATAGTGATTTGAAGGGAGCATGAGAGCTTTTGCTACACCACTACCTTAAAATATTTATATTGGAGTAGTGTATCTGCATTTGAGAACTGAAATCGGCTCCCCCTCAACAAGGTATAAAAAATGGCAAATATCCTGGAGGCCTTTGAAGACTTGACTTTCTTGGTCTTTCTTTGAAGAACTCTTACTTTCTTGTGCTGGAGGCACAGGGCAGGATAGAAACAGTTCTGTTCCTCTTTTGTTGTTCTCACTGTCTTTCTGTTTCTGTGTCTTTCTTTTTTTTTTTCCCTTTTTTCTTTTGGATACAAGAGATACCTTCCTTGACTTACAAGGACTCTTCTAAAACTCTTTAGAAATTTCTATATGATATTTCTTACAGAAATTTCATGTACTCCTTCACATATTTTCACCTTCTGAAAAAGGAAGATGCATCCCTAAAGGAACTTTCTGTGAAGAAGGAATACTAACACCAAAAATTTTCTGGGATTTGGGGGAAGGCTTTCTAGCTCTTTTTGTACCCTTTTACTGTATCTGACGAAGCTTTGAGAATAGTTTCTTTGATTCTAGGACTTCTAATCTAAGACTATCCAGGTAGTTATCATTCAAGTTTATTTTTATTCCGGCTGAATTGCTAAGGAACTTACTTGAATTGAATAATAACAACAGTTTGGTTTCTTATTGTATTTTATGGTTACACCTAGTATTTCTGATGCAGTTTTTTGTTCGTTGAAGAGCAGAGATGCTTATAATACTTCATTATACATGTGCAGTCCAAAAATGGTATTCTAGTCTGGAGTTTGGCTACCCCTAAAATCAGAAGTTAGCAGAGGAGACACTGAATCTTTAGTCGTAACTTCCTCTTCCAGTCTAGCCTGTTCATAATGAAGAAGATTTGGCTGTTTCTGTAGCTGTCTTTTCAAATCAGATCATAAAGGTGAAAGGAAGGTTGAAGGGAACCATGAGGCTCATTTCGCAGAAGCATTGAGGCCATTATTTTTTACATTCTTATTCAGTTAATATCAAATTTCTGGATTTATTTGCAAGATTTCTAAATCCTCCGAACACATTTATTAACAGTAAAAAAAAATTAAGATTTAATCTTTAGGTCTTCAATTTTCCTTTGAGAAATGTAGAATTACTTTGGTAAATTAAATCTCTAAGTTTTAGTGGAATAATTGTAACAGCAAAACCACCATCACTGGTGAATGTTGATGAATGTAATAAGTTGTGATTTGAGATATTTTTCTCTTACATTTCTTGAAATTAACAATGGAATCAAGTCTTTAAGAACTTCCTATTATTATGTATTTGTAATTCAAATTTTTAATATTTTATTTTTTTACACTCTGTTGTACTACAAAACCACTTTTTAAATAACATTATCAACCGTTACTGTAGCTAGTTTCACTTCATAGGTAAAATGTGTAGCAAAGGTAATTTATTATTCATTTTGGATACAAGAATTATAAAACAAAATGTGGTATCCCTAAAACATTAATAAGTAAAACCAGGAATAGGCTGTATTCCTGAAGTTTCCCAAAATGCCTAGAGTAGGACTGTACTAGAAATAGATTAATGAATTGGTGCATTGGTAAAAAAAAGATATCAACTGTTGATTGAGAGGATTTAATAGGAAGATGTAATATCTGTCTTTTGATCTCAAAGCCAGAAAGCAAACACATACACATACACAGATGATTTATTTTACTAGGAAAGATGCAGTTTTTGAAACATGTAGGGCATGTTTCTTCTCCCTCCAAAGTGTAGGCACCCACTCTCCTCTCCAGTAGTCATCTAGGTGCCTCTCACTGCCACCAGAAAGAAACTGAAAGGCACCAGGAAGTAGTTCCTCCATACTACCTTAAGCAACTGTCCTAGAAGGATAGTGTTCTCCAGAGTTACAAGAGTTAACGCATTGACTGTAGAGAAAAATCTCTTTCAAAGTTCATATTTTGGCTTACAGTCTGAGTGGAAACATGGCCAAAATTCTGGTCTGTGTTTGGAAATGTTTTATTTAGAAAGATTGAGCTGGTCACAATGAGGGTTCCGAAAAGCAAGCCACTGATGCAAAAGCCTTTATTTCAAAAAAGGAAAAATAAAGTAAAAATAGCAAACAGTAAACACTATCCAACATTTTGCTTTGCTTATGTGACTCCATATGCATGATTTTATTAGAGGCTCAGTACATTTATCCTCCACCAGCAGGGCAGATGTTCCTATGTCATCTGCTGTATAACCTGTCATTTTTGTTACATTTATGAGTCCAATTATTTTTTTGTTGTTGTTAAATTAGAGAGACAGGTGCAGGCTTTTGATGTGTGCACCAGTAATGTGTTTGCATTGTTTGTATATTTTTCTGGAAATATGTGGTAATCTTGACATATCCTATGCCAGAATTTTCATGGAAACTTGAAATTGAAGGGTACAGTTCAGCTTGCATATGGGAAATGCAGCAAAATTAACAACCTTTGTTACATAAAAAACAAAATTTGCTGACATCCAGGAAAAACTATAGCCTCTAACAGATTCTGAATCATTAATTCTAAGGTGGAATTAAACCCTTATTTCTTCTTTCTATGTTTTTTTAATAAATTTAATTGATTTCAGTAGGTATTAGGGATTTCAATACCTTTGTGAATCTAGGCTTAAAGACACACAAAATAAATAGAGTCCAGAGGCTAGAGGAAAGTGAGAATAAAATGCAAATAAAACACCAATCACTTAGTAGTTTCAGTCTATTTGAAACCAAAATGCTACATTTGATCTTAAATTTTAACATGCGGTACTTCTCCTTTTGTCATACTGGTGATTTTCACAGCATTATAATGATGACTATTAGGTTGATATTGTTTACCATTTTAATTTTAAATGAAATATTTCCTTAGTGTAATATGTGCCAAAAATTTAATTTCATTTGACAATAGAATCCAATGTGTTTGTATTCGAGAACAGAAAAACAAACACACACTTTGTTCTGCTTTTTTTCTAATACACATTATTGATTTGTAAATATATATTTGGAACCTATTTTAAGTGATGACCAATTTCAACCTTATTTCCATAGCAAACACGATGTTTTTTGAGATGGATTTTTAAGTGGGACCCAGAATGACTCATGTGCTTAAAAAATTCAAACCTAGCTCTACTTTGCATAATTTTACATAGACAATAGTTAGTATAAAACAAACGCTCTTCTTCTCTGCATACACACATATACAAATGATGACTACATGTTGGTATGCGCAATTTGCAAACAGCATTTCCACTGAAGGTGCAGGAAACATACTGTTATTTTACTGCACTTCTTTTGTTGAAGAGGAAGTGGTGTCATTGAACAGAATTGCCTCATCAGACACTCTACAAAAGTGCCAAGTTGTAGCAATCAATAGGGAAATAGCAGATGTGAAGGTTAGTTGGCATCAAAGAATGTGAATGGAAGGCTTTCCTGTGGGAAAGAAAGTGCTTCATTTCACTTCTTCTGTACTCAGAATATTTGTTCTATCAAGCTTTCAGAAAATTAGAGTATGATGGCTTTCATGAATCCAGCTCTGAAAGAGTCACTTTAAAAACAGTTAAAAAGTTAGACATCTGGGAAACTGTACAGAGTAATCAGGATTTTGTTAGTTTTTAAACTGGAACGCTACAATTTCTTTTCGCCCTGAAGAAAGCAGCTCCAGTGCAATGATTCTGGGACAAGAACTGGCTCCCTGCGTGATCTTTGTAGATGTGTAAATGCTGCTTTTGGATCATGTTCACAGGAAACAAATAGCATGTTTTCATTTCTCTAGAGTATAAATATTTAAAAACTTTTTTTCAAAAATTTCCTTGTTTTGGGACTGGCTTGAATATTCATATTTGTTTATTTTTCTGAACAATATAAATAACTTTTCAGTGTTGATCCACACAGGAACTGCTGCAGAAAAAATGAGTTTCGATACCTCAGATGAGTTCATGCTCTTTAGAGAGATTGTCCTACAGGGAATGGTAAAACCAGAGAGTTAGTGAATCATAGATAGTATTTGTCAGCCTAAGAGCTTAAAGTTGCTGATAGCAGTTGAATGCTTTTCTGAGCAAGCTGTAAAAAGGAGCAGGTGCTAGTGAGAATAGAGTAGTTGGAGACAAATATTCACTGATGGATGATTCTGTTCATTCACTTTACAAACTTGTGAGATATTTTGTTTTCAAGAAGGTAAATTAGAGATTTTGTGTGGTTGAGATAGAACATGCAGGGTTTTTTTCTTTAAAAAAGAGCTCAACTTTTTAATCATATATTTTTCTCTAAGAACATCTCTAGTTAGAGGAACGGATACACGTTTCTTATAAAACATTGAAGCAATTTTCTCCCCTCACTGATCTTTAAATTAAAATACTACTTAATGGAAGTTATACCCCTAGTCTGTTCGATTAATACTTACAGCAAATTTTCTTTATTGGCACTGTGAAGGAGTCGTCGTCATTAATTATCTAAAAGCAACTTTCTCACTGAAATCCAACATGGTTTGAAAATGAATTGTCCCTTGTCCTTGGGCTCTGTTCACACTAATAAACAAATAAATGCATTAGAGTGCACACTGAATCAAAGGTTTCACTGACAGTTTAGGTATTTGGTGCCAGAATTCAGTTTGATTTGCTGACTACTCAGCAGTGCTTCCACTTCCTGTGCCTCGGAAGTTTGCAAGGGGCTCATCTGAGAACTTTGACATTAAGAGCTTAAATGAAGATCACCTGGATTCTACTGAGATTGATCTTTCATCTTAGAGTGCTGTGTAATGCTGTTTTACCAGCAAGTTTCTTCTACCTTCAATGCTTACAGATATATTTGACAACACGAGAAAATTATTTTGCTTTTGGCTTTAAAATGAGGCTGAGGCATTCCTGTCATCCATTAGTCAAGACCAAGTATTTTTACAACAATGAACATAACCAAAAGTGTCATAAAAAAACTGTTAAATAATCTGCCTCTTACCTTTTTTGTATTTTTATCAACAACTTATCAAAGCAAGAAAAAGAGTGATAGAAATAAAATATAGAGCTGTATCTAACATGCAAAGTTGTTTGCAACCTGGACTTTACTAGGTTCTTATTTTAGATAGTAAACCCACATTAGTAATAACAAAAATAGCCTTATTTTATTATGCTGAAAAAGTCAAATGTCAGCTTATTGAAATTATGAAAAACTTTAAGCACTCAAAGCTGAAATTTTCAGCTTTCTTAGTCTAATATGAGAGAATGTGGATAAACCTTTCTTCTACTGCTGTATTACAATGCTTCTGTACTTGCTCAGAAGTAAATGACACACATTTTCAGCCAACCTGCTGTGTGCACTGAGACTCAGAGTCACATTTACCTGTAATTGTGTATTCTGACAGCTATTCAACTGGTCTAAAATCTGTTCCTTTGATCAAGATTGGTTTAATAGTGCATAGATTTTTAGTACACTTACTGTATCTCTTTTATAAGAAAAACTGAACATAGTTTTTAGAGTGCAAAAATGTGTATAGGTAGTATGGAGCATGTTCTCTAACCGTGTTTGCATAAGTCACATTTAAATTGGCATTTTGCAAGCCATCATAAAAAAAAGATAACCAAATCTCTATAGACCAAAGTTGGTGACAATATTTGATTGTCCTGCAAGTAGGTGTCTTGTTTATTAAATGTTGTAATTTAGCTAATTAAACTATACAAACTGTATTATTTTTTCGCTGTAGGTCTCCTGACAGTTTTCTAAAGGTAATGAGTATTTTAATTGATTACCAAAACAATAAATTCAAAAGAATTAAGTTAAACTTCTTTCCCCTGGAGAGTACACAGTGACTCAATAAAAGATCAGGAATAGAGCTGCTTCAAAGCTCTGTGGCAGGAAACTTCACACATGGATGCAACCAGGTACCATGAAGAAAAACGTTTCTCAGCAGAATTTGATTCTGTAGTTAGTGTAGGATAATTCTAAATCTAAGAGTTTTTTTTCATAATCCCATGCATTGTCAAAACAATTGTATCATACAAAAAATTTATACACTTTTTTAAGGGCAGTCACTTTATTTTTTTTTTTTAATTGCTGAGCTTTGTATTCCTATACAAGTAAATACCAATGTATTATGCTGAAAATCCCCAGGTAAATAGATGGGTATTGGATCAGATCATTAATTTGCACCTGTAGACTTCTATGTACAGTTAACAAAAGTTCTTTCCTCTAAATTATTACTTAAACTAATACACTCACAGATCCACTTTGCCAGAATGTTTTCTGCTAAGTTGTTCAACAGAAAATACATGAAAATTTTCTGCAAGATGTTCATAGATTATTGATGAGGACATACGCAGAATGAACACAACAGTACTGTTACAGGTGCCATCACATGCATGCCATTAATAAGTTTGGGGTATTATTAAATTCACTTTTTTAAGTTGAATCAAGGAACTAACAGAACCTGGGAATAGAAAGATCTTAAGGAGCATATAGATTCTTTTAAATGTTAATTTATACTTAGAGGGCATAGAATAATGCTAGAATGTCTTTTGTGCTAATTTCCTTCACCTAGCTTCTTTGTGGCAATTGCTGAATCATACCTCTCCCTTTGGATTGATAACATTCAGCTCTGTCTTGTGGTTATTTTTATGGTATTGGCTGCTCCTGGTCGGTTTGTTCTTTTGGGGCAATCTGGAAAATAAATTCTTAAGTTAAAGCACAATTAGTCACAAGCATTAGCTCTAAATTCTACCTATACAGAAAAATATTTTAGTTCTAATGTACTTTCAGAAAAAAAAAACATACACCAATGTACTTTCTTCTGAAAATAGTATCTTATTCTCTAACATGTTTACAA
The DNA here is from genome assembly GCF_003945725.1 of Corapipo altera. Taxonomy (NCBI): domain Eukaryota; kingdom Metazoa; phylum Chordata; class Aves; order Passeriformes; family Pipridae; genus Corapipo; species Corapipo altera. The sequence continues at coordinate 5,322,538 of NW_020884874.1, forward strand.
GACATTTATACCACATTTTTTCCTATGCTAACTTCAGAGACTTACAACTCAATTAGCAGCTAATGGTTGTATTTGTGATAATGACTCCTGTTGTGGGTTGGGTTTTTTTGAGTTTGGAATTCTGTTTGTTTGTTTGTCTATTTGTTTGTTTCACTTGGGTTTTTGAGTTTGAGTTTCTGTTTGTTTGTCTATTTGTTTTTCTTGTTTGGTTGGGTTTTACTGTCTTACTTTTGTTTGTCTCCAATATCCTAGGCACTGTATTGATATGGATTTACATTAAAGCCATAGCACAATTCAAATAGTTAAAATCTGGATTAAATTAGCTATGTGCTGCAATTCATAAAAGGCACAACCCTCTGAATGGAATCTCTGCCATTCACGTGATGAGAAAGTAAGAGGCAGTAAATGTGTTGAAACATCAGTGATTTCATTTTCATGTAGTGACAAGACATTCCCGTTGCAGTAGAGTTCCATGTGTTGATGTGATGATCTGGTTACCATTTTCCGCAATAAAAAAAGTTATTCAGCTTTCACATGTCCAAAAGATCTTCCTGTCATGGAAAGCTTTTCCCCTGCATAGGCCATCTGGGGTCTCAACAGCTTGCTTACTGCCAGCTCTTCTGGTACTTCCTCAGCCCCCAGCTTTGTATTAATGCAGTGAAGTTTGTAGACACTCAGTATACACAAAGTATAGAGCTGTTTTATTAAAGAGGCAGTTGTACAGAAACAAACAGCTGCACACACACAAAAGAAAAATATGGAAAGGAACCAACGAAAAAACCCCAACAACACCCAAACCAGGAAAAAAAAAAGATACGAAGTAAACTAAGATTAAAACTTACCTGTTGTGTGACACTCTGAACCTGTAACCATCTACTCAGTATCTCAATTAAAGCAAATTGTGACCAGAAGGTTTGAAATTTGGATCTTAGTATTGAAGTTCATAATACAAGGTCTGTCTACAAAACAGTTTTATGGAAAGTTACACTTACCAGAAATTTAAAATAATATGGGTATGTAAATATTAATAACAGTGCTACTTTGGAAATATTCTCAGAGAATTGTGCATAAAGAAAGTTATTATTACTTTAACATCTTTAAAATTTAATATTTCCTCTTTTTTTTAAATGCATGGATACAGCTGATGATACAAGCTTGTGAAAAATAAGCCTATTGCTTTTAAATTACAGCTGGTGGAACTACCACAATGGGTCTTTAACATTGATTCCACCCCAGGAGCAGAACTCCTGTGTCATTGGACATTATTGTAAAGATGTAACATCTGTGTTATATCTTTCCATCTGCCCACCACTGATATTCATCACAGACAGCAGAGAAGTAAGTCCTTATTAGGTTGCCCAAGATCAGAACAGTAAAACTTCTTTTAAAGTTCAGAAAGGGAGAACACATCTATGTGGTTATTTGGTTTCAGGCCTGAGATTTAGAAGTGGAGGCTTTTATTCCTCAGAAAGTTTCCCTTTAAATTAGGTTCTCTGAAACTACATGCAATATTTTTCCTTTATTTTATTTCTAATTCCTGTGATCCCTTTGTGCCATTTCTGCACAATAACGAGGTTTTTAAATACAGCTAGACCTAACTCTAAGTCCTCTGTAATTAGTCTTATGGTTCTTTTAAGTTCTTCCATTATAGTTAAAAGCCATTAAAAAGCAATTGTTTGAATTAATTTTATGACATAAATTTTATGAGACATTGATGTTTAGCTTGGCATGTACTCTGGCTTCCCAACAACTCTCTCATAGCCTAATCTGACCTCTCCTTTGCATCCAGACAACAGAATTGACAGTTGTTATTCTCCTTGAGATCCTAATTCAGTAGGAATTATCCAAGACAAATAGCATGTGTCTAGTGATATCCTACAACCTGCTACTCCTTAGCTCTTAAGTGATTTAATTTCATTCCATCCCTTGGAAATGGTTGGCAATATCTAAAATTCAAGCAATAAAAAAGGTTACCATAAATTAAGATGAAAAATAAAATATTTTTATTCTCCCCTTTCTCAGTGGAGAGGATGGGGGACCAGGATGTGGCAGAGGGATACTACAAAAATCTGACTAATGACACATTTTCCTACAGAAGGTCAGGTGGAAGTGGAAGGTGGAAGTCTTTCCTGCCCCCACCTCTGTCTTTATTTTCTGAGCCCATCTGAAGTCTGGAGGTGTGTGAACGGTGAAAGTGGTGAGGCAGGGTTCCTAATTTTGTCATCCTGTTCCAGTCCTGCTGCGCAATGAATGTATCTTGACTATGCAATTAAAAGATCTTCAAAGTTTTTTATATATGCAGAAAAGCAGTTTCCAATGGAAAAAAAAATATTTCAATGGAAAAATCTCATCAGTTTAGTAGGCATTATTATCAAATTTCTCTGGGTGAATTTACCTGAAGTCACTCCACTTTCTTGCTTAAACCAAGTTAATCATCTTCCCTCACTTCAGAGGTCAACCTGACTGAGTTTTTTATTTCACCTCTGTAGTTACTGTAGGATTGGGAAAGCTAGAAGAATTTTCTGTGGCGATAACCTCTTTCTCTTTTTTTGTTGTCTATGAGGTGATTCTGTATGAATATCTTAGCTTATAATAGGTAAGTAAATTTTAAAGGCCTAAAGCAAGCACCATGATTTTCTCTCTAAATTTATCTTTATTTCATTTTCAGTGTTATTTTCATTCAAGCATTTGTACCTACTTTTTTAAGTTTTGAAAGTTTATAAACAGTCTTCTACACCTTTGGCATATATGCCAGTTGGATAAGTCACCCATTTACTTTAAGTATTTGATTATTCTATTCCTCTTTCTTTTCCTTTTTATAGTTGACCAAAACTGTATCTTTAGCTTCGAGAATTAACAACTCATTCTACTAAATTGTTAAAAAATACGATGCCATATAAATTTCTCTTTCTAAATATACTGTCCTAGCGTTAGCCATAACCAAACATGTTTTTCTTAAAATAAAAATTGTTGAAGGAAGTAATTCAGAATTTATTAGTGTCCTTATTTTAAAATAAACTGCAGTGTTGCTATATTGGTCAGAAAATATTAATATTGCATTAAATTTTTATAGTACTCCTCCCAAATCTACCTATCTAAAATTACTCAAATGAAATTATGTATTCATCATTTCTTCTCCTAAGATGCCATCTGTTCCACAGATAACTTAGGTTTTAATTGCTACTTTAGTCAAAGTACAACATTTAAATCCTCAATTGCCACCTGTCCCTTCAATCAACAATTTCCCTAATTTCCTAGGAAAGTTTGCTTCCAATGTTATGCAGAAATAACTAAGTCTAGCTGTTAGGAACAGCTAAGCGTCTACTTCTAAGTCTCATTGGAGACCTAATATTCCTCCAGGGACTGGTCTGGAAACAGGATGACTGTATCTTTCTTTATTCCTAGAGTGACAGCAGAGTTATGGTTTGCTTTTAGCTGGGGACTCAGTTTTTAGAGAATAGATTAGAAAGAATAACTGATTTTTTTAATGCTAAGACATTTAGAGAGGAGGGAGAACTCTTTCAGCACATACCATCTGAGACATCCTGGTTTTGTGCATTCTAAGATAAGGGAAAGAAGACATTTCACACACCTGAAAATTAAGGTTTTGCTTCACTGGAATGCTAATATGTCTCATCCCAAATAACCCTTGTTACTTAGTTTACTCAGGGAGAAGGTAAGTTTTCTGTCTTTTTGTCAATGAGGTGTATTCAGGATGGAAAAAACCCCTCTATCACTTTTTTTCCCATCCTGTTCATACTCTTTGAAATGTAAATTTTGTTTCTAGACAGTCTATTTTAATTTAGAATCTGTTTCTGTTTAGTAAATTCAGTAGATATATGTCCTCTCCTTCTTGATATGGTTTCAAAGATACAAAGGTGCAGAAAACAGAGGCCATTCTACTCAGAACATTGAATATGAATGTAAGACTCAGAACATTGAATATGAATGTTTGTTATTGCTTTTTTCTTAAAAAAAGAAAGCAGAAAGAAAAACAGGGGGAAAAAAAGAAAAATTGCCATTTCAGAGCAAGTTATGGATTTCAGACAAACTAGGATAGCTTTAATTTCTACTTTGCCTATTTCAATAAGGTATTTAACATAGTAATTACTAGAGTATTCATGTTCAATAATTGCTATAGCACATCTGCAAAGAATATAATTTCCTTTCCTTAATATCTGCAAAATATACAGTATATTTTCTGATTATAATTTTTAATCTTCTATTTAGTAAAAGTAAACATTAAAACCAACAAACAAAGGTTCAACAAAAGGCAATTTAAATGTATATATTAACATACAAGCCAGTAATTTTGCTTATTACTTTGACTTATTACATTTTGCATATTACTGTAATGATGCTGAAGTGCTTACTTCACTATCTAGTATAAGTACCCAGTAAGTTAAAACAAATAAAAAAATTAGGAAACCTCTGAGCTGGAGCTAATTACTGTCTCCATCAACTGTATCCCTAAAAGCAAAGTGCAGTGAGGAAAAATACTCTGTTGTTAGGAACTAATCTGACCTCTGCCAGAGATTGTTTCTGGACTTTTACATTCTCAAGGAGTATTCCAACCCAATCAATTAATAACCTAGGTTAAGATCTGAAGGAAGCCTGTTCTGAGGTCTTAAAATTAAGTTTTACAATGTAGCTAAAACATTTTTCTTAATTCTTCTAATGAAATAATCCTAACAAAGGAGCTGACATTTCTATGGTGAATGGCTTGCGAACATGTTTTAGTGCTAGTAACAAAACAGTGCTGCTTCCTTAAGGTTTCCTTGGAAGTTTTTTCTCTTTCTACAATGTAGCACATACAGCACTTCCATTCTTGGTTGCATCTTTCTCAACTTGTCATTTATACTTGAGAGATGAAGAATTCCTTTTACGCCCCAAAGCTTGATCTTGCACTTCGTATACGTCACATTAAAAGACATCAACAGTCCTTATGACTGTACCTTACTTGTTACCTCTCTGTCGATGTTCTATTTGTTCAGATATCCAGGATGCTAAGGGGTGGTGCTAATCAGTAGAGCGTGTTTTCTGAGCACTAGGTTGTTAGTTGACTCATCTTTATGTTTGCAGTATTTCTCACTGTCATTCATTAGCTTTCTTGTGAATATGATCCCAGAAAGACAAGCTGAATAATCCCTGTAAGTGACATTTAATGACAAAATGGAAATGTCAATAAAAATTGTAACAATGGCTTATTATAAAGTCCGATAAACGAATCATTAGAATTACAGGCTGTGCTACTTCCCATTCACTGTTACAAAGTAAATTACTATCAAGCTGTGTGTTCTCTCACGGGTCTTAAATTTCTGTTTTTAAAGCTGTTTCCTGTAGTATGGTACAGTCTGTCCATAAAGACTATTTTGGATATGAGTTCATTCATGAAAGAAGACAAACTGTCAGATAAGGTAATATATACATGTAAAAGATGAATTATATAATTAAAGTCTAATAATAACGGGAGGATAGGAAAACAGCTTCTCTTTCCCCAGATCTTGGAGTAGAGAAACAAAAAATGTTTGGTGCAATCTCTTTTTCTCTCCCTACTTGAACTTATCATGACATATGGGAGATTATCCCCAGTTACACACGCCTTTTCAGATACTGTTAGATGTCTGTGCATTTTTTGGGATGTCTCCAAATTCTGTATCCAGCATACATAATCATCTTGTTTGGATCACTTTCTTTGTGCACAATAAACTAATCAAGTGAGAGAGCCTTTTACCTCTCTGTGGAAAGCACACACAAATATTTGCAGTGGTCACAGGTAAACTCCAGTGTGGAACAAATTCTTAATCTGTATGTGACTGACAATACAACCAAGTTACAAGGATGAACACAATCAATTAGAAATTATTGTACTGTTAAAAAAGAAAAGGCTTAAGTATTTTAAATTGAAAAAAAAAAGAAATTAAATCCCAAAAAAAGTACATTTTTTTCCCTCAGTCTCATTTCTACCTGTAGTTTTTGAAGCCTCTTAGGCCTTGGAACTCACCTGATACCCTTGTGATTTTGAGAAAACTGCAATTTTTAGTACCTATGATGTGTCACTGTATAGATCAACTGCACTGCTTTGTAGAGGAAAAAATATGCAAAAGATAGGCATGTTGAAGCATTCTTTTCTTAAATGCTTGGTAAAAATCAACTACTTCCAATGAACATGGGAGGCACAGGTTTTAATTTATTCATAGGCTGTTTGGTTGGTACACATGAATTCTGTAGGCCCTCAACAAAGTTAGACAAAGGAACAGTGGCTTTATGTCTCTGGAGTTGATCCGATGCCAAACACAGTATAAATTATGACAGCTGTTTCGTTATGGCACTTTGTTAGCAAGAAATTTCCTGAGCACTCCAGTACTCCAGCCACACTGAGTGACCATATGGAAGTTAAGAACTTGGCTTCTGGTTGCTATTGCCATCATGGTATGCCAATTGTGAATTCATTCTCCAACACTGTAGATATACATTAATAATTTCATGGGGTTTTGACACATTATTAAGTGGGTTTTTTCTGTTTATGATGATCTTCTCATTACTTAGGAGAATATGTACTGAAGTTAGTTTAGGGTTATTTCTAGCTAAATGAAATCTAGGGGACTTTAATTATATTGGCTTTTTAGACTTCGTTTCTAAAATACATAAACCTTGTAACTTTGTCTAGAAAGGCATGAGAATGTCTGTCTGCTGAGCTGAAATAATTCAAACCTAGGAATATGTTTTATGCTTTTGTAGTTGTGACAGAAGAACAAGAAAAATTATCTCTATATGGACACCTCTGATTCAAGTAAATCCCAGCAAGTGGCCAAAATATAAGACTGTTAGTATGGCTACCACTGAACCTCTTATCTCAGTATGTTGTTTATGACAGCAGTCAGTCTAGGGTGAAATATGAGACTGTGACATACGCATGGTGATACCCATCTGAACTGGTAGTAATTTGTAGCTCATATCCTACTTGAGATAAAAATAGCACCATTTATGTTTAGTAACTACATTGCCAAAATAAGAGGAAGATTGGAAGATTGCTGCTTTACAGTGACATTACTTGTCTTCACAACTGTCTTGTAAATCACCTGAGTCCACTTTTTGTTTTGTAGTAGAAATGCTTGTCAGTGTAGTCATGACTTTTCCAGATGTTTCAGGGATAGTAGAAGCAGGTCTGTGATAGATCTAATACACTTGCAGGACTCTATTTTCAGACGCAAAAAAACTAGGCAAATTTAATAGTGGAGTAAAAACTGGGAGGTTAACTGACAGTAAAAGTGTGATCTGGAAGAATTATGAACGGTCAGACAGATTGTGCTTTCAGTGAAGACTTGGCAAAGGGAATAGGATTATTCCTGACATGGAAGGGATCTAGATATTTTTCAGATAAAGTCAAGCTTTGTACATTGCTCACCTGCTGCCTTTATTCTGGAAATGATGCACAAAATCTTTCCCAGTCATCATTCTTCAGCCATCCCTGTCTGTGGCCTTGGAAAAGGTTTCAGGAATGCAGACACACCACATCACTGCTGTTAGCTTGCTACAACTGTTCACAGACCCAGTCAAATATCAAGCTAATTTCATAATGTTAGAGGTTAGACCTGCATTTTCCCCCATATCTGGCTTGGAGAGTTTTGGCTCTAACACAAGGGGTTTTTCCCATCTGTCCTATCAATAATGTATTAAGTTAAAAAATGCGTTGAGTAAAAGAGCAATGTGCATTGCAGAAAAAATACCTATAATGTGTGAAGCTTAAAGTGAAAAGCATGACCAAATACTCTGTATTTAACTGCATCTTCATCTTTTATCCTGTAATCAGAGCCCACTGACAATTAGACTTTGGATATGTAAACTGTTTATTATATACTTCATTAAGGATTCTATTATGAAGTTATTTGTGGATTTCACAGTGAAAAAATATAACTGTATGGACAGATATTTTTTAAAAAGTCTTGTAACTTTTATACATATGTAGTTGGTCGTATGCTGGTCTTTAGACACACCTTATGGTAAGAGAACATAATAGGCTTAGGTTTCCTTGGCTTCAGTGCACACTTCCTGCCTTCTGAGAAATGACTGGAACAGTGAATGGCAGTCATACTGTAGGTAACAGTCATTGCTACCTGCTTCCCAGTGTAGGTCTTTACTAATAGGATGTGAAAATGGTTGCTCAGATTTTATTCTGAAAGGGAAAGACCCATGACTGTGAATTAGAATGTATATAATTGCTCCTCTATCAACATTCAGTTATTTGGTTTTGCTACCTGGGGGACCTCTGCTAATGATGTGAAAACTATTAGCCATTACAGCAGCTTACCGTGTTTTGTCTTCTATTTGTTAGACCTATCACATTTTCAGGCCTGAGTTCAAGGTTGGAGACCAAAACTCCTGAGTTCAACCTCTCTTTATCAAGTGATTTTATTACAAATTAGGCCACTTAATACCTTTTTTTTTCCCTTCAGTTTCTGTATTAAAAGAAGGGAAGTTATACTTACATACTTCAGTGGGTGATGCTGGAAATGGTTTATATTTAATTACCACTTTGAAAATGAAAGGTTTAATTCTGCATTATTTTCTTTCTCTGTCTGAGAACCCTTTTCATGCAAGACTATGACAGGGTTGTTTTGCAAGGAAACAATGTCTTACATGAAAGAGAGAGAAGATGAAATCCTACTCCTTTTTCCTTCATGTGCAGGAGAAGAAGAGGCTGAAGGATGCAAGGAAGTTTTCACTGGAAAAATCTAAGCCAGGAATTTTCTCCAATTCTCACAGATACTATGAGATAAAACTATGCATCTGATCTTTATGTTGTGAGGGTGGTACTGCATACGCTGTCATACGTAGAAGGTCAAGTAATACTTTTTAGAAATCTCAGGAACAAAATACATTTTCCTCCCCCTGACATCTCTATGAACTTGGGAAAGTTTACAGATTTTCCTTCATATTTTGATGGGTCATTTAATTTACTCATTTACCAGCAGATTGGTTAAATTAAAACCCAAATAATAAGGTGAAATAATGAGATTTTTAAAAACAAGGCCTATAGCCGTACTATGGTGTTTCACACTTAATTTGTGCCATTGCGGGGAATGGTTAACGTTGCTTTCATTTTCTTCATCGCTTTACTAGAAATCACATGAAACCGAATTGCAGGAATTGAGGGGAAAACCCCCACATGGATGTATATGGAAACACAATATTTCAGACTACTGTAAAATGAGATTAAGCAGTGAAAATGGAATCCTCTCACAGTAGAAACTCAACACATCATAGAAATAATATAAAGATATAACAGTGTTGATATCATAGCTTGTCTTCTCACTTTTGTCTCCACAAAATTTCTTTATTCCTCAGTACACTGTAAGGTCTTTGACATTAAATCCATTTCCTCCTCAGAACAGGCTAACTCTGAGGATTACTATGGAAATTAAGAACAGGGTAGGATTACATAACAAAACCAAAAATGTAATATTGTAGATTGTCATCAAAAATTATTTTAATTCTAGAAGAGATGAAAATGTTTTAAGATGGGTTATGAGAGCATTTATTGCTGCTGATTTCCTGGAATTTACCTGACTCCTGCATCAATAGTGCATGCTTGTATCCAGAAAATATTTTCTTCCCAGTTTCACAGGGAAAAAAATAACAGACCCAACACCAAAATATTTGATGCTTTTTAAGAACTTATTAAATTGAAATAGTAACTTAAACATGAATGAGAGGGTGAAACCCTCATCAGATCATTATCTTAAAATATTTCTTAAAAATAATGCAGATATTTGGAGAAAATGTAGTCTTCAGTAAGAATCTTCCAATTTTTGTATTTTGGACCAAATATTTCTTAATGCAATTTATAGATAAAAGTGCAAATTGAGAAGCTGTGCAGACTTACTAGACTGTCACTCATCAACTATCAGGTAAGTATCCTCATAGTATCATTTAATTCTGATTGGCAGCTGTTAGGTGTTCTCATTTCTTCCCTTAGAAAATTGCTCACTTTCAGCTTATTATCTCTCTACACTCTCTGTGTCTCATACTACTGAAGCTGTCTGACAGTGTCTGACCGAAGGAAGCTGGAAAATGGGTAACCTGCAGAGCATGTCTTCACTCTCAATCCTTCTTGCTCTCTTTCTGCTCCTGCCACTAAAACTGCTATTCACAGTATGAGATGAAGTCTTGATTACAAAGACTTCTACCAGAAGTGTTTGACTCATCATTAGTTAATTGATATCTGATTAGATAAAGTTTCTCTCTCCCTAAATGAATTGTAAACAATTGCTTTGCTTTCAGTACATGAGCTTTGTTTTCCCATTTTTTTGGGGTTCATTTATTTTGATTGGACCTGCATTGCTGACAAATTACAATAGCTTTTACAGGCTTTTTGACAGCTGTCCCTATTTAGCACTGGAAGTGTATTTCTTATACTTTTTTACCTCTCTCTCTCTCCCTTCCTGTCCTCCGCCTCTCCCCAACCTCCCCACTCCTCCTTCAAGTTAGCTTCTAATAAAAACTATGTCAGGAGTAATAGGATGGTGGTTATTGTATGATAGCTACAGAGAGAAGTAAGTAGGGAAAAACTCAGGATGCCCTTCACAGTGATTGTGATTTCACCATGCAAGAGCTGATGCAACAGTCAGGACTATGTGAGTCTCATAGTCGTCTTTAGAGAGGACTAGTATTAAAATGAAACTGAGTTTAAGATTGTTTACTTTGTTTTTAAGATTGTATTTCAGAATTAAAATTGTGGATGGCAAAGTCCCCAGGTGGTTGAAATTCAATACGTGTTTTCCCTAAAAGACTAAAGGGTGTTATTTTTTAGGTTGTAAATGTATCATCTTTCACAAGCTGAACAATGATAGTAATAATATCATATCAAAGATTCATCAATTTATTTTCCAAGATTCAAGCCATGCAGTGACAGAAAACTTTCAATGACAAAAACCGTTGCTTGAATAAGCCTCTACAGTTCATTTTTATTCACTGCATTAAGTTCATGGTAAAAGCAGCGAAAGGTGAAAGCTGATTAAGCTGGTATATTTAATCTTTATTTCCTGTTTAAATCTTAGAGACTGAGTAAGAGGGGAGAAAAGAGAGAGTCAATAATGATTAAAAAATGCAAACATTATGCTCTTAATTTATTTCCCTCTGAATTTTCAGAAAATTTTAACTAAGCTGCTGCTGGGAATCAGATTTTCCTTGATATGTTACTTTTTGCTAGTGTATACACTATACAGAAATATAGTATCAACAAAACCATGCAACTAAGCTCTCCGGGTTACATAAAAGGACACAAAAATACTATAAAAATATGCTGCTGTTAATTACAAAAATCAAGCATTTTGAAAATTCTGTTCTTCCTGAAGAATATTAGAGCAAGACTTCTAAGACTTCTTGGTTGTAGGCTATCTATACAAGCTTCCAAACAGCTGTCTGTCTCTTTTAAATATTAAAACAATATTAAAACAACTAGTTACTATGACAAAACAATATATGTTTGTTTTCTATGTTAAATTCCTTGTCCTAGAATAGAATTGATCCAGCCTAAAGTCTATTCTTCTTACTTGCTGATCTACTGACTGGATTTAGCATAACACAATAGCTTTCTTCACACAGGCCTGTTACCTTGGTTTCAGTAGGCAAAAATTAATAATGAGATAAATACATCCTGTATATATAGATGAATTTACTCCTACAACAACAGAGAGTTCAACTCCACCTTTAGGTGGAGTTGTTTAGGTACACCCTGAAAGTTTAAAAATCATCTAAATAATAGCAAACCAAAAAATCCCTTACCCAAAACAGAGGAGACACAAAACTTATGTACTAAACCTTTGTTAAAGACTAATCTTTAGCAAAAATCTGAAATACTCAGAGATGACATTGGCATTAAACAAATAACTTTCAGCTTTTTGAGGTGAGAAAAATCTCTTGGTTTATTTGAGTAATTTTATGATACTCTTAAATATGGATTTTTATTTTTTTTTTAACATGAAATAAAGATGAAATTTCAGGAAGATTTTCAAAGTAATACTACACCATTTCTTCTGATTGAGTTTTCATTTCTCCATAGATCCATCCCCATAAAATTATCTAATACTCTTTTACTGGCCTTCAGCACTGCATTACCACATAACCTAGCAGGAGTTCAGGCAGACAGATTCCAGTAGTTTAGTTTGAAGTACTTTGAAGCAACAGTCATTCTTATGCCATTTCTCTTTAAAGGGATGAATTTAAAGTTTATCCTACTGTTTACAACAAATATCCTGAGATGCTGCATATCTGTTAGCCTGACCTGACTAAACTACCTTCTGGGCTGCATTTTTGGTTTTAATTTTTGGGGAATTTTTTCCAGAACACAGAAAAGAACATCAATATTATTCTTTAAGTACTTGATCTCAGGAAAACCACAGGTTTCACTTGCTTTTCTTCCACCACCTCCATTTTCCTAGTGATTTATATATCATAGAGCTTATCTGAGCTGATTTGTGTCATTGTTTGCAACAGCATTTGGTGTAAAATCAGAAGTGTCCAGAAGGAGATTTAGATTTCAGAACTGATTTCTTCTTCTTTTCCTTTCCTTCTATTCTTTACTCTCTATTCTGACAAATGTATCAGAAAAATGTAAAGAACTGTCACTCTTAAAATCCAAATCTTTAAAGGTTAACAAACAAGAATACTTCAAGTTGCTTTCAGTGTCATAAACATGCATGCATACATTATGTTCATGTCAATAACATGAATAGTGTAGTTGATACAGGATGTTAACCTAGAAACATATATTTCATCTGGGCTATGAATTCATCAAATAAATATTTCCCTAAATTATGAATAAGATTATTATGGATTCTTTTTTAAAAAATATGCCTTTCCAAAGACCACATTAATCTTTCCTTTGTGATTTACCTGAAATAAAGCTTGCTGGTTATGGGGCAATATTTACTTCAGGCCTAGTACTTTTGATGTGGCAGCAAAAGGATTTTTCTCAAAGGCAATAAAAAGAAAGATTAAGGGCAACAGCTAAATTGTCATGTAAATACAAGCAAATTTGAACCAAAACAGATTTAACAAACTTCCCAAAATTGATGCAGAGGTGACTCAAAAGGCTCAAATTATTAAGGATCACTTCTTGTTGTTGAGAACAAAGTCCAGCACGGTGCCTCTCCTCTTTGGTTCCTTTACCACTTGGAGAAGGAAGTTGTCATCAGCGCATTCCAGGAAGCTCCTGGGTTGCTTATGCCCTACCATGCTATTCCTTAAGTAGGTATCAGTGTGGTCAAAATCTCCCATAAGGACCAGGGCTTGTGAACATGAGACCACTCCTATCTTTCTGTAGAGAGACTCATCTGCTTATTTTTCCTTGTCTGGTGGCCTGAACAGATCCTCGCTATAATGTCACCTGTCTCTGCCCTCCCTTTAAGCCTAACCCATAAGCTCTATTGGTTCCTCATTCATCCCCAGGAGTAGCTCCATGCACTGCAGCTGGTCATTGATATAGGGGGTGACACCTCCTCCTTGTCTCACAAGTCTGCCCTTCCTAAAGAGCTTGTATCCTTCCATTCCCACACTCCAGTCATAGGAGTCATCCTACCATGTCTTGATGAAGTCAATAAGATCATAGCCCTGCAGGCATGTGCATGGCTGTAACTTCTTTTGTCTATTTCCAGTGTTGTGTGCCTTTGCATAGAGACATTCAAGGGGAGGTATTTGTTTTTCAGAGACCACTAATATGCAGTAATTTTTTGAAATACATTTTTTCTACTAATTTTTTATTAAACATAATTTTTCATGTTCTTTCATTCAATCTTCCACTCTTTTTTTTGCTTTACATATTTGATTGTCTTTGGTCTCATAGTTGAAACCCTGTTTGTACCCCTATTTATAGGTTTCAACCTCAGAGCTAGTTACCTTGGAAACTGTTTTAAGTGCACCTTCTTGACTATTTGTTCTATCAAATCACTGAACTGCCTCCCTTCCTCTTCCATCTGTTGCTCCACAAAGCTTGGTACTAGCAAGTGGATGTGTTCAACTTATTTCTTATTTAAGTTGAACTCCTATACTTAGCTACTCAAGGTGACACTGTGCAGTAGGTGTCTGCTCATTTTTGGATAATCATTAAATGTCTACCTTTTCTGCTAACAGCTGTTATTAGCAACAAAGTTGCACAGCAATAATTGGTCTAATGAGAGAATCTCTTCTGAGAGCAGAAATAGTTACTTCTTCTCTTTCCCATACACTTTGCTTTGCTGTGATGTGGAAACAACCAAAGTGAGTATGGTGAAGAAAGCGATTTATCTAGGTTGTAGCTTCTTATCCTCATCTGGTCTTAAATGAAATGTCTCTATTGAAATTGTTAATATCTCAAGATTAGTGTTTTGGTTCTGTCTTGATGTCCCTCTTATTCCTATCACATTCATCTTCAAAAATCCTGACAAAAACCAGTGATACTGATATTTTATACTGAGAGTGGCAGGCAACTGGAAAGATGTTTATGAACATAGGCATATAATTTCTTTTTTTGTTAGAGTAAGGCTCAAATCGAATGTGCAAATGAGAGCTTCATTTCTGTATTCTTACTTTTATAACCAAATTAACTTTATAGCATTCTCTAAATATTTATACATTACTTGTAAACATTGAAATAGGCTCTTAAGCTTCATCAAGAACATAAAAAATGTCCTTTTTATTTTAATGGAAGTAAATTGGTCATGTGTGCTTGCTGCTGTGGAGTCTCACCATATTTTTTTCTGGCTCTCCCGGAACATATTTTTCAGTTTAGGGCTTTTCTAACAGAAAAGTTGACCAGATTGATTTTTCTCTAAGAAAATTTTATAACTCAAAAATTTCTCAGGAAAAAATAATCCATTGAGTGCTACCCAAGTTGAAGGCTTCAACTTGAAAATTCAGAAAGTGTTTTTTATTTGTAGGCATAAATATTAAGGATGCTTCAGAGAAAATGTGGTAGCTGATTCTTTAGAAAAAACGCCTTCCAAATCTAGATGTACCTTGGCATACAGATAGTACTACTTCAGCGCAGTCCTTCTCTGACTGTCCAGATGTATTGCTTAGGAGAGAGTATCAGTGAGTAAAGAATATTCACAAACTCATGTTTCTATAAATACTAGTTTTTCCTGGTTCTAGACCTTCTTTCTACTTCTTTCAGTTTTTGAGTGCCTGGCTCTATGTCTTATTCTAATGAAAACTTTTCAGCCACAATACAAGACATTTTAGAGTGGGTTCAGAGGAGGACCTCAAAAATTATCAGAAGGCTGGAGCACCTCTTCTCTGAAGAGAGGCTAAAGAGTGGGGGTTGTTTAGCCCAGAGAAGAGAGGACTGAGGAGACTTTAGCGCAGCCTTTCAATACTTAAAGGAAACTTATAAGAAAATCAGAGAGACACATTTTAGCAGGGTCTTTTTACATTAGATGCAAGGAAGAAATTTTTTATTAAAAGAGTGATGGGACAGTGGAACCAGCTTTCCCAGAGAAGCTGTGGATGCCCCATCATTGAAGGTGTTCAAGGTGAGATTTGTCAGGGCTTTGAGCAACCTGATCTCATGAAAGAACTCCTTGTCCAAGGCAGGGAGGTTGGAGTAGATGTTCTTAGATGGTCCCTTCTAACTTAAACCATTCTATGAATCAATAAGAACTTTTTTATCAATCCATGTTTTAGTCAGTTTGCACCATGGAATTGTGAATTTTAGACTAGTTATATGGTTTAGTAGTAGACCTGGAAATGGTGGTCTTGATATATCTTAGAGGTCTTTTTTGACCTAAATGATTCTATAGTTCTCTGATTCTATGACGTTATTTGCTAATACCAATGAATTTCTTTATCGACTAAGTCTTTTAATGAATTACTGAAATATTTAGTAGAAAATAGAAATATAGTGAATGCTGTGAAGTAAGCTAAGCATGATCCAGAAAGACTAGCAGAAATTTTGCCTGTGTATTGTCATAGGTTCCATAATATTTATGTTTGAGTGTTCATAAGAAATATATCCTTTATTTTTCACGGATGTTTATTTGTTACCATTATTTGCACCCTGTTCCAAACAGCTCAGTCTGGAGTTCTCTGAAGGATCTCTGACCTAGGTGTAAGTTTGGGATTTTCTGCAGCTAGAAAATAAAATTGTCCTCCATAAACAATTCATCACCATATAGAATACCCATAGAAATTTCCTTTTTGAGTGTCTATACAAGCTTTATACAATGGGTGCAATATATATGTGATGTTTGAAATACATAACTTATTACGTTTCTTTTGGATGATAATTTTAAAGGGACAAAATTTCTTGCAAATAATTGAAAGTTTAATTTTCTCTTAGAGAACAAAGACATCAAAAAACAAGTATAAATTAATTTATTTAGGTACAAGTATTACAAGGACAATATACATTTCTGAGAGATTATTAGAATCCAGAGAATTAAATAAAAGTGATGTATAGCTTGCATGATGTTTAGACAATATTTTTAAAAATTAAGATGGTTTCAGTTAGCTTGTGTATTTTATATCCATTAATGAGAATGCTTTGCTAGCTTTATTATCTTTCCAAACATTGCATATTTGTATGAATAGATGATAAAAGTAAAGAAGTAGACTAGCTTATAACCTGTTATTTGGTGTAGGACAGCTGTGTAGACAGTAAGAAACAGCTTAATCATTGCCTTCAAGGAGTTCAAAAGTTTGATCCCAAAAACAAGTAAATTTATGCATGAGCTTATATTAGTTCCTTCTCCATCATCTGATACTTCTCGGCTGCCCGGCAATCGAGAAGGAAAGGTACTGCTCTGAGGCTGTGGTATTTGGTATTGCTTAGATAAAGCCTGTTTAAAGGGGGAGAAAATGAGATTGCCTTAAGCCTCTTGTCAGTTTCCAGTTTGAAGTAAATTCATACATATCAAAAAAAGACTCAAAGGATATAAAAAACCTGAAAGTGGAAAAATAAGCTGGTCAAAGCAAATGCTTAACATATCTCTTCTTTAGGCATTAATCATTGAGTGAGGGTCAAAACAGTTGACGTGAATAAAGAGTATTTTGGTGCAGGCAAACAGAGAAAAAACCAGCTAAGCTAGTGATTTAAAACAGATCGAAATTTTTAACGTGAGACATAAAGGTCACAGAATCAGGTTCAGATTGATAAGGCACAGTGGGCAAACTTTAATGAATTCTCAGTAGATGTTTTTAAGACAAGCACTCATTGAGATAACAATTCTTTTTTTTCCCTAATCAATAGGAAGACAGCTAAGAAAAATTCTAGAGAAAGATAAAACAGAATTATGAAAACTTTGTTTTGAATAGAGAAACTGAGCTTTTTAAGACTGATTTTAGTAAAAACTACACACAAAAAAAAAGTAAAGTTTTTCAATTTTTTACTTATGTTGGGGGCAGCAGAGATGTCATTTTGTCTTTCAAAATGTTAGTAAACTAACATCTCTAAACAGCAGAGGAAGTGGATTTAAAATAAGAAGCAGTAGAGTCTGAAATCAAGGCATTATACCTAGCAAAAAAACCTGTGCATTGATAGAGCTAAATGGAGATAAGTGTTTACTTTTTGTCCGTGAAGACAAAACATAGGCAAAATGGGTATATAAAAAAGATGGGATGAGAAGTGACTAAGATTACTTGGCTTGTTCAACCTGGAGAAGAGGAGACTGAGGGGAGACCTCATAGCAATCTGCTGCTTCCTCATGAAGAGAAGCTGAGGGGCAGGCACTGATCTCTTCTCTCTGGTGACCAGTGACAGGACCAAAGAGAATGGCCTGAAGTTCTGTCAGGAGAGGTTTAGGTTGGATATTAGAAAGAAGTTCTTCACCCAGAGGGTGGTTCAGCACTGGAATAGGCTCCCCAGGGTGGTGGTCACAGCACCAAGCCTGCCAGAGTTCAAGAAGTGTTTGGACAACTGTCTTAGGCACATGGTATGATTCTTAAAGCAGTGCTGTGTAAGATCGGTAGTTGGACTTTGATAATCCTCATGGGTCCCTTCCAACTCAGGATATTCTATGATTTTATGATTCTTTGTCTCTTCAGTGTAACAGAAATCTACTTTATCTACAAAACCTTAGGATAAGTAATATGAAGAGACTCTTACAGGTTATTTAAATGCCTTCACTAGACTTTGGAAGGGAGATCAACACCAGGACAACACCAGGAAAAATTTTTCTTCTATATCATAGGTGAAGGGTGTCTATCTAGTTTAGTATGGACCAGATTAAGTGAAAAGTGAGTAGGAATAAATACTGGTTGAACTGCCAGGTTCAAAGGGTTGTTATGAGTAGCTTGAAGTGCAGCTGGATTTCAGTTGCAAACATAGAACAACACCTCAGGGTTGATATTGGGTCCCATACAGATTCATTCATGACCTGGATGGTAGGACAGAGTGGACCCTCAGCAAGTTTACAGATGATACAAAACTGAGAGGAGTAGTTGATAGACTGGATGTGGTGCTGCCATTCAGAGGAACTTCAACAGCCTAGTGAAGTGGGCAGGTAGCAACCTCATGCAGGTCAACAAAAGAAAATGTCAAAACCCCAGTATATTAAAGTACTGGAGCATCCATCATTCTAAGAGAGGTGAGAGAGCTGTATTTGTTTAGCCTGGAAGAGAGAAAGGTTGCATGTGGGGAATGTAGACTGATGTTTATAAATACCTGATGGGAGGTTATAAAAGTGATGGAGCCAGACTCTTCTTGGCAGTATCCAGTGAAAGAAGACAAAGCAGTAGGCAAGAATTAAAATATGAGAATTTATATTTAAACATTTTACTGCCAAGGTCAAGCACTAGAAAATGTTGCCCAAAGAGACTGTGGGATCTCCATCCTTGGAAACACTCAAACCTTAGACAATGCCCTAGGCAACCTGCTCTGCTAGACTTTCCTTGAAGCAAGATTTTGGGCCAAATGATCTCCAGACGTTCCTTTCAACCTCAACAATTTTGTGATTCTGTGATTGCTGTGGTAATCTGGGACACTGGTACATGGGCCATCCTCTTACAGAACAGGAACAAGGGATATTCCACACCGTTTGTGATTATGCTTAGCCTATAAAGCTGGGGAAATAAGAAGGAAGGGGGAGGGGGTAGGATATTTCGAGTGATGGCATTTGTTTTCCCAAGTAATGGGTACACATGACAGAGCCCAGCTTTCCTGGAAATGGCTGAACATCTACCTGTCCACGGGAAGTGATGAATGAATTCCTTGTTGTGCTTTGCTTGTGCACACAGCTTTTGCTTTACCTGTTAAACTGTCTTTCTCTCAACACATGAATTTTCTCACTTACAAGTCCCATTAGGATAATAGTTAACAGAAAGCAGAACCAGAAGAATCGTGTGTATGATTTTGCAACCTTGGAGTAAATAGAGCAAATAAGCAAGTTACTGGGATTTTCTTTATTCTAATGTTTAGCTCAAAAGGAGAAAATCAATTGGAGAGTAATTAGAATCCAAAGAAACTGCTGTAATTATGGGACTGTGATTTGTGGTGTTTTTTTTTTTTTGGTTTGGTGTTTCTTTAGACTTAATAAGTTCCTACTTATGTATTTAAATCTAAAATTAAAAAAAAAAATCAGAGATACCATAATATCTAATTACTGTCCATTCTCATTGGATAAATTTTTTGCTAGAAAAAAACGGTTCTAGAATTATGGGAAATACTGCCATGATCTGAATGGATAGAGTGGGCTAATTAACAGATGCTATCAAATCTGTCATATGAACATGAATATACCTTCCCCAGAGATCTTCGATAAATTGTCACCTTGCTGAAAGGTTCAGTGCAACTTTGTCAGATAAACATAAACCAGAATCAAATTACAAGAATAAATTATAAGAATATATATGCAAATTAATAAGATTATAATACTTGTCCCCGTTTGAGAGATCACATTGAATG
The DNA here is from genome assembly GCF_003945725.1 of Corapipo altera. Taxonomy (NCBI): domain Eukaryota; kingdom Metazoa; phylum Chordata; class Aves; order Passeriformes; family Pipridae; genus Corapipo; species Corapipo altera. The sequence continues at coordinate 5,342,417 of NW_020884874.1, forward strand.
CATAGTGTTGATGCACACTACTGACATTAACTATTACTAAGAGGAAACCACAGAAGCTGATTCAGGTCTTGTGACTTAAGTTAAAAATTTTTATGGAGCTATACACCTTAAAGAAAGTTATTTTTCTTTACTAATTTTATTGTTGACAGAAAATGTCTATCACTTATCTGTAGCTGTTTATATTAAAATGGGCTAGGGGTGTTGATCCAAATCAACACCCCTAATTTTATTGTTGACAGAAAATGTCTATCACTTATCTGTAGCTGTTTATATTAAAATGGGCTAGGGGTGCTGATCCAGATCCTCATTAGAAAAATCTATTGTGTTAATTAGCACATTTTAAGCAACCTCAGCAGATGACTGATATTCAAAATAAACATGAAACCATTTCCTTACTTGCCCAAAAAAAATCATCCACTTTGTTATGTTTGAAGTTGCTTGTACTGTCACTGCTTTGGCTGTCTTTCTTCTTGACATATGCAGAGAAATCAGGTTTGCAGTGTTGCTACAAGATGTTTTCTAACAGTGGCTTTCAAACTCATAGGTGATCTCTTCAATCCTATCTGTGAGTAGTGAAAAGTCAGCTAAAGAGTCAACCAAAACAATATAACCACAATAACACGTTGACAGAGGAATCAGTAATGTGCTAAAATACAATCACCAGCATTGTCAGTGCAACTGTTCATTTTTGTCAAACTATGTGGGAACTAGAGAAGTATAAGTGGTATACGATGTAGAATGAATTGTATGAGTTTTCTGTGCTTTCACTCTATTTTTGTTTTCATTGTGATTGTTTTCAGTGTTATGTAATACATATGAACAGCAAATCATTAAATCAGTCACAGGTAATGTTCTTAGCTTTTGTTATAGAAATTTAATACATATTTAGTTGTTATTTATTGAAGGTTTCTAAAATAGTTGCTTTCAGGTAGTATCCTGAAAAGGGTGACTTGTTTTGGTAAGCAGATTAGCAACGATAATAATATAAATTTATCTAAATTTCTCTTAATGGATGCTCAAACTACACCAGAAATTCTTTTCCCATTAGTTTTTTACTGGATGAATAACAAAATTACTTTTTTATGTCCAACTGATCAGTTTACTGACAGTTTGACAGGGGAAGATCTGCAGTATGATGCACAGCTACACCCAGTGGTTCCGTGGAAAAATGTCTAGAATCCTCAGTAGTTCTGATAATCATTGCATGGTTTGGGTTAGAAGGACCTTAAAGATCTTTCAGTTCCAATCCCCCTATGATCGTTAACACAGTAAATTTTCTAGGAGTTATGGTATCTCATACCAGCCCACACAATATTTCTGTGATGAAACACGGATTTTCGTTGGAGCACGTCAGTGCATGTCAAATATCTGTTCCTTCTCCTGACTGTATTTCAGAACTCGGAAGTCGCAGGCCACGTAATAATTATTTCAAGCCATGTTTGAAGCATTTCATTGTTGATACAAAATTTTTTTCTGCCCCAAAAATGCATAGATTGTAAAAGTATTGGATTTACCATGTATAACTATAAATACATAAATGTCAAATAATATTTAAATCAATAATAAAAGTCACCTGTGGGAATCAGCAGAAATTTTTAATTAGAAAGGTTAAAATATCATTTAGGTGTACTGGAACTCACATGATGTGATCTTGCTGAGTACCACTGAAAATTTTTAGACCAGCCCAGGAATTCTCTATAAAAAATAATTTTTTTCCCAAAATAAAAAATTCCATGTTTAAATTTTGATTTTTACTATTGCCTTAATTTTTCTGCCAGGTAAAATAAATATGAAATTTTGTTCTCTCCTATTTTTTCCCTGTCATGCTGTTTACTTTGTTCCTAATACACTATTATGTAATGCTTTTTTGAAATTTGATTTCACATTTTGCGATTACACTTTTTATTGCAATTCAGTGCGTCTGAAATTGCTGAAATACTAAGATTTTCCATAACACAGAAACCATAAATTTTTTTTGTTTCTCCCAAGTATTTCATAGACTTTGAAGAGCTTTCAATTTGTGATGAAAGTAAAACAGGTACTTATCACTTATATCCTTATATCCACTTATATATGTAAATAACAAACACCAGGGTATTGTCCTAGCTTTCTGATGGAAGGTCATCTCAGGCTCTGCCTGCTTATTTCCTTGTTCTGGCTGATATGGCTCAATGTTAGTATCATTTTAACTTTGATTTCTGTCATTGAAGATGATGTTTAATAAGACTATAGTTGGACCTGTGTTTGCATCATAAATGCACACAGAAAATGCTGAAAATGGAAGCAATAAGAGGTTACAGTACTTTTTGCCTTAATCTTTCCAAAAATTCAGGGCAACTAACGTGAACAGAACATCCATAATTTTCAGGCTGCAATGATCAGGCCATACTATATGACAGACACTTTCTAGTGCAAACACGAGAGACCACTTCAGTGTTGTCACAGAAATCTGTTCCTACAGCCAATGTTAAATGTGCTCAAATTAAAATTACTTCTGCAATTTAAATTTCAATCTAATTTATTCTTAAAGAAGATATATTAACCAAGGTTCTACTGAAACAGTAAATTCTATGTATTTATAGGCAGCTTTTGAGCAGCACAAGTTTCTGCAGTTTACATATAGAAGTGGAAATATAGTGCATGAATTTTTCATTGATTTTGCTTCTACTTTTCCTCCACAAAAATGTAAGGAATATTTGAATTTTGAACCAGTAGTTTCAGAAGATCACACATGATAATGCTACTCAAAATGGTGCTTTTCTTTTGTTTTGTTTTTTTCAAGACTGATTCTTCACAGTTCAGTTATGTATTAAGGCCTTTTTTAATGAGCAATAATAAAATAAGTAGTCAGCACAGTATTAGAATTGTTTGTGACTGAGTGTTGGTGTATTATTTAACACTAACATTACTGAATTAAGTCACTGAATGGTCAAACAAAATGTTGACGAATTTCCACACCTTTTTTTGTTCCTTGGAAATTCTCAATTACTTTATTGCTGCTAATCTTGAGCAATTCTTCTGAAAAAAAGAATAGAATATACCAGTTAACAAGGCAGAAAAGTGAATCCTTTCCCCACTGTTCTGCCACATACTTATTCTGCCTGTTCCTAATTACAAATAAAGCAGAATGTCTAAAGATGCATTCTTCAAGAACAAGTTTGGCCGAAAAGTTCCTGTGTCTTTTACTGTAATTTTTAATTCCAGATCTTTTTAATCTCTCCATTGTTCAAGAAAAGCAGCTCCTTACGTGTAATATTGCTTATCTTCTCAAGTACATTGTTTAGGAGACTAAAGGTGTTTAAAGATAAAACTACCAGAATTATTCCAAGACCTGACAGATATGCTAACAAATAATTCTTCTGATCAATATCCCACTACTCCTCTATACCTTTGATATGAACCACATATGGCATCAATTGTGTTTGCCTGAATTAACTCCGATTTTCTGGTCACCAAGGCCAGAAAAGTGCAGAGAAAGATTCATCTGTTCTTAACTAGCACATATGGTTCAATGTGTTTGGTAATTTACATGCTGTAATAAAAAAGTACTGAATGCTAAACCCAAATCTCACTGCAGAATACCTCAGTAGTGTCTTATGCTAATCCACTGTTGGCAAATATTTTGCATGAGCTACTTTGTGAAGAAATACTTGAAATTATTGGCCATTTTCTTGTAAAATATGTTTTTGGGTCTGTTAACAGAACCAATGGGTGAACTTATCAGGGGAAAAAACTCTAACAATTTGTCTGTGCAATTAGTCTGATTTTGATGACTATCATTACAAGCAGTAATTAATGCTGATGTTGCTGCTTGACACATGCCATTAGAGAAAAAACTGGCAGTGGAACTTCCATACAGTTTTTGAAACCTGTGAAGGCAAGGCAACAATATTTATTTTTCACTGTGCTTTTTTGGGGAAAAAAAAGGCAAATAATAATTAGTGGTCTCTCTCTTCTCATTCAAAGAGATCTTTGATCAAAGTGATGCTGAGTTTGATTTCTAATGCTACCCAATAAGTTTATTTCAATTCACCACAGCAACAGAGTGTTTAGAATATGGTGCATATTAATTTTGCTTTGAACATTGCATAAATGTTTTTCATACAGGTGTAGATGCTGTGAGACTACAATTATTAAAATCATGGCATTGTGACAAATTCTTATTCTATTAGAGGTAATATTTAAAGTAATATTTGTGAGCTTCATGGTCAGTTCCAATGATGAAACTATGCAGCCACTGCTTTTGGAAAAGGACATTGCTCTCTGATACAGTGCAAATGAATTGTGGAGTTTTGTACATGCAGTTTGTATCTGAGAACAGGCAGAGTGAACAGCAGCAGGCTTATCTTAACAAACATCCAGAATATAGGATCTGCTTTAGAAACAGATTAAATTTGATAATTTCTTATTCCTACTTATGGAGGAAGAAACCTACAGAAGTGTGAGAAATATCACACTTGTCATCTTCCATAGTATTTTACAGCAAGAACTCTTATGATGTTAGTTATAATTCAGTAGAGGACTATAAAACATTCTGTTATAAAAGACGTGAAAGTTTTCTGAAGTCCATTAGTGATTTTGGACATATAAAGTCCTTAGTTATTTCCAGGTCAAAGCTGATAGTAAAAACTTATTTCAATAGCGTTAAGGTTTGAAGTTTTTAAACCATAAATTACTTGAAATATTTAACATTTGTTCAAAATCTTTGGTTTTTAAAACAAAAAGTCAGCACAATCAGAGCAAGAGTAAAAATGTCTTTCTCTGAGCACTGCATTTTTCATTCCTTGTAGCTCTATTCTTGGCAGAAAAACCTTTCCTACCTTTTTCGTTTGTGTTCTATGGACCATAAAAACTGCCGTTATGGAGGAGAGAACGCTGTATGCATTATTGTTTTTATGCTGACACAACAAAATCTAAATTGTCTGGTTCACTTAGGGGTTTTCAGGCCTCAGCAGTTCTGAAAAAATTGGGGGGTGAGGGTGGGGGAAAGAAAAAAAAAAGGAGAAAACTAATGCCCTGAGGTCAGAAGTTAGAGTGAATACGACCAGTCTGAAAAAGGAGAGTGTGTCTTTTTCATTTTTCTGTGATGGCTGAGTGGAAGCTAGTCTAATAGTTCTAGGAAAGAATAAAAAAAAAAAATATGATACTGAACAGGTAATTTTTATAATTAGTTGCTAAACCATTAAGAAAATTAGATGATACTCAGAAGTTCACTTGAAATGTTTGTCTGTTAGGCAATAGAAAACAACTAAGCTCATCTAAGTCTGGTCTGCTGCCCAGCACAGGTGGAAGAATGTGCAATATTTTCAGTATGCTTATGGTGCTAGTGATCAGCACTATGCTCTGTAAAAGTTATGCCTTATCCTATAGCACTGATTCAAAACTGTGTACTACATCTATCTGAATACACAGTTTGGATTGTATGTGGCATCGTATTATCCTTTGGAGGCATCAGGTGCAGATATCCAGTTAAGACCAAATTGCGTTTTACACATAGCGTGCTCAGCTATGTCAAAATTGGTAATTATACTGCTTCTGCTGGGTCAAAAAACAGCACTGTCAGAGTGTAGAATTAACTAAGGTTTATGAGAAACTAGATATTATTTCAGTCATTAAAAATGCTTAAATGTATTATTTAAATCAAAATAGCTGCAATAAGACATGTAGTGCTACTGTAAAGCTAAAAAATTAATAAGAACTGTCATCTTTTATTCTAATTCCTGTGGGTGATTCTGATATGTATCATTATTTTCTTATATTGCTGTTCAGCTCAGAAGACCTCGTAACGGTTCATTGTTGTCCACTTCAGAAACATTGAGCTTCTTGGAGAAAACAGTATCTATTCCAAAGAATTCAGTTTCATATTAAGAACTTGGAGAGGTGGATCAGTGAGCACAGATATAAATTACAGAAACAGTAAAGTATATGAAGCGTCCAACAGAACAAACACATCACTGGTCATTGATAGATATTTGAACATTAACAATCAGCCTTTACAAATTTCCATCTGGTGAAACTTCAAGCAAGTGAATAGTCTATGTTTATTTACAATTTATTTTCATTTATGCAAGTGTTTGAATTCTTTCAGATAGTCTTATCTTTGAATTTTCCTGTATTTATAACACTTCGGGAGAATTACAGAATTCCTAAAACATTCCTTACCTTAGGTTGTTCATTTGTTCTCTCAGTTTTAAGCTTGACATAATATGATTTGAAATGTATTCAATTAATTAACTTTAACTATCTATTAATGATACTAATCCTTTGTGGCCTAAAATACTGGAGACATATCTCAGATGTTTTAGAACATCTATAAGCCATAAGAGGATTGGTTAAAATGTTTTCTTCACCTAAATTTGACATCTAGACTTCTTTTGTTTAGAAAAAATTCTTGAGATACATCAGTGCTTTTGCCATCATTAAGAACATCAGAAATGCATTTTCTATCTTGTTTCGCAGCTATGTAGATTTAGGGCATGTGCCAAAAGAAAACATCAAACGTACAAAAGAATAAGGAATTAATAAAATAACTTACTATATGAACAATTAAGTTTTGATTCTTATACTGGTGTTCAGGATTTCCAAAGGCTCATATATGAAACAGCTGGGATGAGTTCTACTTGAGTGTCAAAGAACCGAAGAAATCAATGAAAACTCAAAGTTGGAAGGGATCTCTAGGCATCCCTGTCTTGTTGGAGGAGATCCGTTTTCCTAATCGAAAGCATGATCTTAGATTAACTTATTCAGAGTTACATTAGGCTGTCTCAAATACTTCCAGTGCGCTGATTCTGCTGCTTCTCTTAGCTACATGTTCCAGTGCTTGGTTTTTCTCATGGTGAAGAATATTTTCCTTATATCCGCAAAGAACTTTCCATCAACAGCTTGAGCCATGGCCTCTTATTCTGTCACTATGCTTCCTAATGAGGAGAGTATCTTCAAATTCTCTCTTAACATTCTCTTTAGGTAATGGAAGAAGGTGATTAGATTCTCTATAAGCCTTCCTTTCTAGAACACCATTTCCATAAATCTTTCTTTGTGGGTTGAGGTCTCTAATCTTCTGATCACCTTGATGGACACTCTCCAATGTTAACATCTCTCTTTGAATTCAGAGGACCAAAATTGGACACGGCATTCCTGACGCAGCTTGACAAGTGCCAAGTATTGTGCATTAATCACATCTCTTTTTCTGTTGGCTATAGTCTTGCTGATCTGGCCTGCAGTTTGCTTTCCTGCTGCAAAGATGGGCTGCTTACTTATGTTCTTCTAGCTGTCTTGGTACCATAAATAATTTTCAGCTGAAATAGACACCCACCAGTCAATTCCCAGCCAGGATGGATCTTTGGAATTACTTTCTTCCAGTCGACTTTGCATTTATCTTTCTTAAACCTCTGTAGTGGGTTGACCCTGGCTGGATGCCAGGTACCCACTAAAGCCACCTTCTAACTCCTCTCTGTGACAGGACAGAGGAGTGGAAATATAATGAAAGGTTCATGATAAGGATAAGGACTGGGAGAGATCACTCACTGATTACCATCATGGGCAAAACAGACTCAAAATGGGGTTATTTATCAAATTTATTATTAACAGAATCAGAGCAGAGAATGAGAAGTAAAATAAATCTTAAAACACCTTCCCCCTACTCCTGCCTCCTTCCCAAGTTCTCCTCTTCCACCAGTGGTGCAAGGAGACAGGGAATGGAGTTTATGGTCAGTTCATCACAGGTTGTTTCTGCTGCTGCTCAGGGAGAGGAGTCCTTCCCCTGCTCCCCTTGGGGTCCTTTCCATGGGAGACAGTCCTTCCACACGAACCTGTCTGGTGTGAGTCCATCCCACAGGCAACAGTTGTTCACAAGCTGCTGCAATGTGGGTCACTTTTCCATGGGGTGCAGTCCTTCAGGTACAGGTTGCACCAGCGTGGGTACCCCACAGGGCCACAAGTCCTACCAAGAAAACCTACTCCAACATGCGCTACTCTCTCCACAGGTCACCAGGTCCCAGCCAGGACTCTGTTCCATCCTGGGTCTCCCATGGGGTCAGAGCCTCCTTTGGGCGTCTACCTGCTCCAGCATGGGCTTCTCCATGGGCTGTATGTGGATTTCTGCACTCCTGTGATCCTCCATGGGCTGCAGGGGGGCGGTTGCTCCACTGTGGTCTGCACCATGGGCTGCAGGGTAACCTCAACTCTGGTGCCTTAAGCACCCTCTCCCCCTCCTTCTCCACTGACCTTGGTGTCTGCAGAGATGTTCACATGTTCTCATTCTGCTTTTCTCTGGCTGTAATTTTCAAAGCACAACAACTTTTTTTTTTTTCCTTTTTCAATAAGTTATCACAGAGGTGTTACTATCACCCCTGATTGGCTCGGCCTTGGCCAGTGGTAAGTCCGTCTTGGAGCCGTCTGGCATTGGCTCTGTTGGATATGGGGAAAGCTTCTGGCAGCTTCTCACAGAATCCACCCCTGTAGCCCGTCTGCTACCAAAACTGCTCAAGCAAACCAGATACAACTTCATACAATTCCTGTTATACTAATTTTCAAGCCTCTTGTGGTCTACCTTCATGGTAATTCTTTTTTTCAGTGTTTCTACCTCTCCTCTCTGTTTTGTATCATCTACAAACTTGATGAGGGTGCTATCAATACCATTTTCCAAACTGTTTATAAAGATATTGAGTAGTATCAGGTCTAGGACTGACCCTTGAGATACTCAGCTCCTGGTAAGATGCTAATCTGTCCTTGAGCTGTTAACTACTACTTTCCAAGTTCTCCACCTGTCCTGTCCTTCATCCATCCAGTCCTTATCCTTCTAAATTTTTGTCAAAGATGCTGTGAGAGACCATGTTGGTCACCTTGCTAAGGCTCACAGAGATTGGTCTTTATGAAATCTCTCTTCATATGTCATTCTTTTTGTCAGTGCAAACACATAGGTGTTGAACTTGGTGAGGTCATTCAGGAGTGACATTTCAATAGTTTGTGTATTACAGAGGGTCAGAATTAATGTGCAAAATTGTTCCTTTGGCTTTAAAAAGATCTATGAATCAACTTTAAGGGTATTGGCCTGTGTCCACTAAGCATGCAATGCTCAGGAAAAGAGAAGTCACATAGCTGTCATAAACTGTGTCATAAATGGAAAATACTGTAGTAGAATTGGGAGTCTGTGGGTTTTTTTTCTGGCATAATAATTGTGATGATTTAATTCTTATGTGGTGGAGAGTGCTTTCATAAAATATATAAGTACTGCGTTACAGAATTTTTTAACTTATTTTTTTCTCAAAATTTTGATTTTAATTACCTTTAATCTTTCCTTAGTTATCACAGCCTCTTTTGAGTTTAAATATTGCATGGGTGCAAGCAAAGCTGAAGCATTTTCTGTGGCATGAACTGCTTTTAGAAGCCAGGAAAGAAGTTGTAAGCAATCATTAAAATAAAAATCTCCATTAATGGATCTGTAATTTTCCTTTGTAGAAAAGTGTCATACTTTGCCTAGCATATTTTACTGTGCATTTATCCACTTCTGACTTGTATCATGAGGTCTGCTTCCTTGTCCTTTGATCCTTGTTTATTCTGGCACTTATTCAACATCCTGATATTTTTCTAACCTCATGGTCCAGAGTCACACTGCTCAGACATTTGTCTTTCCTACCCAGTGCGTCAGAATGAAGAAGTAACACATTACTGACAATAATTCATTCTGTTTCCAGACTCATATTTGTACATAGCATTTGATTTTGACTGACTCATTGTCTTTGCCATGGCTCCATTTGTAGTCCCTGACATGCCTAGTTATCTTGCAATGATGTTTAATTTATGAATGTTGAGTATGACACTGACAGTATCCTCTGAATGTCATTGTGAGAGCTACCATTTTATGCATCAGGTAAATGAGTTTCTAGACTTGCTTAATCTTTTCGTTTCCAGCTTTCCTATTAGTTAGTTCTCTTTTTTTATTCCAGTGAAATTCAAACACTGCAAAGCAGCTTTCTTACTACTGTGCATTGTCTTCAGCATTTCTGAGGGAATACAAGCATGATAAATCATGTCACCACAAGTTACCTTATACAGACATCATTTCTGGTTGATTTCAAGTTAGGTTGGATTTCCAGACAGTGATTTCCAGTTAGAGGAAACAATATGGTGTACTAGCCCAGATAAAATAATACACTTCATTGACAGACTATATAAGTTGATTAACCAGGTTGATTTGCACACAGTGAAAGAAGATGGAAACATAATGTAAATTGCAGCATCTGCTTCTAACAGTATGGATGATACAGTCATAACCACAAGAAGCAATATGTATATATTGGAGTCATTCTCTTCAGTTCAATGTCAAATAAGCTCCTGATGCTTTTGATTGTTCTGGCTTCTTGATTTTCGTCAATGACTTTGCCGAGTATTTTGCCAAACACGGGAAAACTATTTGTGACTGTATTTTCCTAAATCAAATGATGGAGGTTTTTTTAATTTATTTTGAGATTAAAAAAAATTTTGTTGTGCATTAAAAAAATATAAAAAATCCTTAACCTATACTATTTTTCTTTGGTAAGAATTTCTGAACACTAATTAGAATTTAGAGATCACAAGTAGAAGGGCATTTTTTCTGGCATCATTTTAGCTTTTAGGGTTGGAAGAAAGTAGTCCAAAGGCATTATAGTGTTCTGCCTATATGAGAAAGCTGAGATATCTCTCTGCATTTCTGTCACCCCTGTTAGCTTTATAGTGGTGAGCCATGTGCACTGATATTTTAGATTTTGTGTTCTCTTTTACAGTCTCATTAATCATGTATAGACCTTTTTAATGTTTTTATTTTAATTATTCCAGTAAATGAGCTGTCCTGTGCAGGAGCTTTCTCTGATTTTGTTGATGGCATTTTTTCTTTGCTATTCAATATTAACTGTGGCTTCATCCTGGTTGATTAAATCAGTCATCATAATATGAGCACTCTGTCCTTTAGAGGACATAGTATTTTTTTCACATGCTGTAATGCTTCAGTAGAGACCAACAAATTGTCCTTGCTAACATGTTTTCATACTGGAGGTAATTCTTTTTCTCAACAAAAATCTAGAAATATGTATGTATTGCAGTTCATTCTTTCATTGTTTTTTCATTATAACTCATTTTTTTTCTCTTTTTTTTTTTTCCTCAGTATGTGTCAGCAATGTGTATCTAACCATTTACTGAAATTGTTTTCTCCACCAATATTTCATATTGCTCAGGTTATTTATAGTGGTTAAAATATTTACTGGGATAAAGACTGTGACAAAAGAGTTAAATACAGGTTCTTGGTAAAATTTTACAACTACTGAAAAACATTTTTTTCCGCCTTTTACTGTATTACACAGTAATTTAGATTCCTACAGAGCTGATGTGCATTGCTTAAAGTACATTATGCTACAATGCAACATTAAATGCTTGTAAGAATTATTTGATGTAAAAAGCAAACCCTATGAGGACAGTCCATAGCTGTCTGGTCTTCTCTATTCTATGTGTTCACAGTATATTCTGAGGAAGAACGCTTTCCCCTTTCATTGTTACTAAGATCTTTTGAAATCAGTCCCAGCCTATGTTCAGTACAGTAACAACCACATAATGCAGAGCCCTAAAACTCTTCAGTTCTTTTAGCGTTGACACTAGACTTAGTTTAAATGCTTGATTTGCTAAGTCCTCAGGCAGAGTGAAGTAACTCTTGGATTGTGTCTCAGCAGGGGAACAATAATCTCTTTTTTCTAAATAAATGTTCTTTTTATTCCACATATACTGTTAATTCTACTCTGGGGCAGAATTTCTGGCTGTCAATCAGCTGAACTTCAGAAAGGTTTGCAGTGTCAATCTTTGTTTAGTATTTCCACCAGAGCTGATGGTAGAATTATGTTTAGGGCTGACATTAAAACAGGAAAGACTGTAAAAAGTCTGATAATATGAGTGCTCACATTGTATTTCTACATTTTAGTTACTAGGCAAGATTTAACATTACAGATCATTTTCTGATACATTTTGAGTTTTAAATGTTATTAAACAGATGGGACAAATATAATATAAAATGTTCAGTACTTTTAATACCTTCAGTTTATCCAGTCATTATGAGCTCTTAAGCACTGTGTTTTACAAAAATGAAGGAAGGTAATTACTGAGGTGAAAAAAGGGAAGCAACTCCTCTGTAGTTGCACATCATTATTTTCTTCCAAACTACTGATACCTTTGTCCCAGATTACTGACTCTCTTCCTATAACATTTCCTTGTATTCCAGAAATATTAAATCAGAAAGCACATATTCATTTTTAGGACTTTTAGTAGGCAATTTATGAAAGGCAAGATAGCATTAGTGTGACCAGAGAATGATACTATCTCTTACCTGAAATCTTTCTCCAAGTATTTTTGTCATGTACCATGGATAAAATGTTAGCTGCCCTCTACTTCAAAAATGTTTTCTCCATATACTGCTGTCTGTAAGTGCTTTGATTACTTCGGACTGCCACACTGTGCTTTAGGTTTTCAGAACTGTTCAGCTGAGAAATTGAAATGAGTGAAATTTCAATTTTGTCAGAATCCACAGATTCTCCTGTAAAACTCCATAACATTGTTGCTTATCTGGGCTACAGTGAAATATTTAATAGTTTTCCATATATATAACATATGAACAATAAAAAACCAGATAAACAACACATATTGCACATTTGAGATTCTGTCCAGCTGGGTTTTTTTTTTACAAAGTGAAGATGAAAATTACAGATGAGATGAAAGGTACAGGCACCCTTAAAAGAATGCCTGGGTAAAAACTGACAGGTAGTAAAATCTCATAAGAGAGCAATGTGCAAACTGAGAATTTGCTTTCACTCTTACAGGTGTACTATTCATATTCATGTTGCATCTAATATTTGTCTTTCAGAAATCCAAAATCTCCACTTACGACAAGATGTGGGCCTTCATGAGTAGCAGGAGGCAGTCAGTACTTGTCAAAAGTAATGAAGAAGGTATCCAACGTGTGCTTACCTCTGATTATGCATTTTTAATGGAGTCGACAACCATTGAGTTTGTCACACAGAGGAACTGTAACCTAACACAGATTGGAGGCCTTATAGACTCCAAAGGTTATGGCGTTGGAACTCCCATGGGTAGGTGATATGTCAACCATTTGTTCTCTGTTCATTAATCTTAGTTGCTGTAGTAGCATAGAAAATGTCCAGTACACTGTTTCTGTCTCTACATTGCTAACATTTTTCGACATTCTCTTTTTTCCACCTGGGGAAAATACATATTCTGTCAATATTTGTGGACTTTTTTGTATTTTTCAAACAGGAAAAGGTAATTACTTTATAAAAATCAGACATTTCATATGATAAATTTCTCTTACTTACCTTCCACATGCTCAACAACAACAAAAGTACTTTTCACAGCACTTTATTTTATAAAAAAATGTTTTAAAGATGTTGATGTTTCTCTTCAGAGAATAAGGTCCTAGTCGTGCAAGGTTTGCATTAACAAATGCTTCTATAGTGAGAGAGCTAATCATTGAGACTGTTAAAAGAGGAGGAAAGATTCCATACCATGTTGCAGACAAAACAAATATTGAATTAACCATGTGCAATATGGTTTTGCATGGCAATTCCAATCCTGTAAATATTTTCCAGTTCAGGTGTTCTTTACTAGGTACAAAACTTTGGTTGAAAGATTAAAAGCCAACTACATTTTGAAAGATGTGAGCTGAGGACCTGGCTTTAGATTTCAGAATAGACGGGAATAGAAAATGGTGTGACACAAAGACTGTCAGTACCGCACAAAGAACCTACTCAATACTGCAAGACTGTTATGCTGACCTCTTTCTAAGACAAAAATTTATTTGAACTTTATTTTAAATAAGAATTTATCATTTTGTGATTGATGTGAATATGCTTTTTTTGGTCTCAGGTAGCTGTTACATTTCGTACTGATTTTATCTGTGTTTATAGTATACACTAAATCATTGTACGGGGAAAGTTGTGACCAGTACTTTAAATCAAACACATGGTAAGGAAGCTCAAGAAATAAACTTTACTGGAGTATCTCTGACAAAGAGTTATCTAGTATCATCAAATACAAATTTAACTACATGTTGTATATTTTTACTTCTACTGTAATACCATCTTTGTAATTTTCATTATTTCAGTAATTATTTCTATGAAATGGATACCTGCTGAAGAAATTATGATTCTATTAATTCTGTCTTTGAACAGCTTGTTTTGATTCATACCAATTTTTTCACGTTGTTCTATTGTGGCTCTTGTATTACTGAACATATTCTGTAGATCTGTAAGTGCCAGAAAGGACGGAATTTCAGTTCTGCTGCTCTTTTTGGCATCTTCTATTTTCTAATATACAAACCTTTTGTTATTTTGAGCGTGAAAACCACCTTACATTTAGGTTTAGTGTGGAGACAATAAAATCTTAGTGATAGTTTAAAATCCTTGAATAATCCACATGAAAATTTTTGAAGCAACTGAAGCATCCCCCAGAAACCTAACTAAATATGGAAATACTGAACTGATAGGAATCAGAGAGACCAAGCTACTCTAGAAATTATTTTGCTTATCTGTAAGTCAGAGAAAAATATAAGGGAAAAAAGATTTAAAACAATGATAAATTCAGAAACAGAATTCTAGAGTTTAAGTATAGAAGATTAAAAGTTGGATGTAAAGAGTCAAGGAAGTTAACAAATTGTCTTTTGGGTTTTGTCCCCTACCTTATTCGAGGAGAGTAGGCACTATGCATGCACTATTTCTTCACTTACTTTGAATCATATCAAAGACATTATTCAGCTCATATTCCTCTACAAGATTCCACGTAAGTTATCTGTGTCAATACTGTTGTACAAGGGCATATATGAGCTGACGAAGGTTTTTAATCAAGATGAAAAAAATAGAGGACATACCTGCAGGAATCAGAGATCATCAAAGGAGGTAAAACGAGTTGAAACAGTGTTGAACTTAGCAAAAGAAGTTGAAGTAGGATCTGAAAAGAAGATGAGAATTTCATAAAGGGAAATAGAACAGAACCTAAAATAAGATGCAAAGTAAGGCTTTTCACAAAAGAAATTAAGAGAGAACAAAACAGCATCTGGGACTTTCCCAGAACAGCTTAGTACAAGAGATTAATCCAATATTTGGGCAATATCTACAAAATGCTATTGAGAGAACTGACATTTATAATGGCTTTGTATCCTGTGTATTAGCTTCACAGTCTCAGTGGAAAAAGATTGTGTAGCCTCTGCTAGAATTATGCATAGTTCACATATAGAGTTGAAAGGAAACATTATGAAGAAGCATATCCATACTGTCTATCAGAATAGTTTTTCTTAGCTTTATTGAAGCTAAAAAGCCTCACAGAGCAGTGGATAATGCAAAATATTTTCATGCATTATAGCTAATCTCTTTTCTACAGGAAAAAATAATTCTGGAGTCTTTAAAAGAACTTATGACATGGTTATATTTACAGAAGTAGATTAAATCATTATTTACTGATTAGGGAAGACATTTATAGACACAGAGTTGAGTAATATCTTTTTAGAGTTAATAATCCTAAGAGTAACTTGTCAAGTGCTTGGAAAACTGCAACGTAATGGCTTTACATGCAAAGTATATGTTATTGCTTGTGCCTAATTGGGAAGCAACTTTGAGCAAAACAATACAGAACTATTTGTGTTAGAGGCACACTATAGGGAAGATATAGATATCATCTCCAAAATTTACAAGAAGTCCAGTTTATCTGATGGACTAATGGTTCAAAGTTGTAGAAACCTATGGGTTTAAATTTGTAGAATAAAGTTGTTATGGGCCTTATGTTGACTACAGTAGAAGGGATATGGTTACTTTTGGAGAACAGCACAAAAGGAAGTAGGTGTAACATATCTTGATCATTTTGAAGGCAAATAGAATAATAGTTAGTGAGAATACAATTTGCTTCAGTTTAAGTAACTAAAAGAAAAAGAACTAAAAGCTTTCCTAGCAGAGAAAGATGCTACCAGAGTAGTTTATGACAGTATAATCACCTAGAAAATACAACCACCCAAATATAGAACCAGCTTAGAGTACTTCAGCAAATGCTCTCTGCTCATGATGTTAGTGTTTTAAACTCAGAGAAAGAAAGTTGCAGAAGATTAGGAGAAAACAAGCCCAGAGGATCAGGCGGTGAGTGGGTATCAACTCCTTCCAAACAAAGTGGAGAAGCAAAATATGAGTTTACACTTTATTTTAATCCTTCTAAAAGCATTAGTGAAGTATACACAGTTTAGATTATTAAAATGTAGCTATGATGAAGGAAACTGGAAATTATGTACTTTTGGCACAAAGTAGGATCAGCAGAATCAGTGTACATCTAAAATCAACAAGATACAGTGATGTTTAGAATATGTGCAAGACAGCATTCTGTATGATATTTTAGCAGCAGAGAAAAATAAACTATAGAGAGTGACTATGGTAATTTGTGCATACAGTGAATGATTCTCATGACACACATTTGTAAATTAAAAGACTTGTATAACCTGAATTCATTTTCAGTCAGCCTTCTCTGTTGCTAGGCTAGAAAAAACTTGATTTATAATGAAAAGAGAAGGAAAAAGCAGACCCGGGATGAGACATCTGATAGCAACTTATCCTTTGGAACAGATAAGGGAGAACATTTGTTTGGGTTATTTTTATCTTCCAGCAAGGGGTTTTTATTTGCTTTATTCTGGCATGTTTTATTAGAAGGCACTATTTTTCTGTCCTGTGTTCTTTACCAATGAATCTAGTAGACAGGAAAATTTTGCCAACATGGATATAATCGTCAACATGCTGTATAGTTGATTTCTAATTTTTAATATATTCTAATAATATGGATATGCATCATGTACAGTTACCCATTAGAAATACATATAAATATCTTTTAGTGATTGGAATTTGTCTTTGTGTGACATACACATCACCATCCAACACTGATGTTCAAGGGAGGAAGGAGGGGAGGGGAGAGGAGGGAAAGAGGGAAGAAGTAAGAAAAGAAAGAAAAGAAAGAAAAGAAAGAAAAGAAAGAAAAGAAAGAAAAGGAAGAAAAGAAATGAAAGAAAAGAAAGAAGAAAGAAAAAGAAAGAAAGAATAAGAAAGAAAAAAAAAGAAAGAAAGGAAGGAAGGAAGGAAGGGAGGGAGAACAAATCCTTTGGCTATGCAGAGTAACTTATGCTTTCCACTATGGATCCTCTAAAACGTTACTTATCAGCTCAAGTAGTTTCAATTTCCTATTTCTTCATCATGCCTGGTAGAGGTGTTTAAAATTTGATTTGTTCCTGAATAAAGCCCAGTTGGGATAAATTTACCATTGCAAAGGATTCCTAAATCCTTTGCACATGCTTATGGTCTTCCTATCAAACATAAATTGTAGAATTTTTTTGAAGCAAATCTACTCTATCCAGCAATATGCATTTCCTGTCACACTGAAACATGGTTAGTGTGACTTTCCTGTGGTCAACATACTGTAAAACACAGTAATATTAAATGACAAATATTATTTTCTATAATGAATACTTATTAAAGTCATTGCTAGTATGAAATGAACCTCATGAAAGGCAAGAAACGTAGCTTTTGTGCACTTTATATTAAGGCCTTAATGATCTGTAAGGTTGTTTTTCACAAACATTGTTGAAATCATCTCTAGGAAAAAAAGCATAGTTTCAGGTACTTCTTTCTTTTCAAAATTCCTGTTTTTCATCAACATGTTTGACATCAGGGTACTTTCCATCTGTCTTGGGTAGATTTTCTACTCAATTGCCATTTGCTTTTATATTGAACCTGGAGCTCATAAATGGCTGACCAGTAAATATGTCGAACCCATTCCATATAAGTAGATCTACTGAGCCTGCATCTTTCAGATGATCTGTGTTTATGTGGCAAATAAGGGCTATCCTGTATATACCAGACAAAAATTCTGTATGTGTGCAGATACATGCAAAGTAATGCCTTTGACATTTTGAAAATGAAAATGTGTAAGTAACCCTAAAAATTTGCATATATTTCTTCTAACTCTTAAAAAATACAAAATAGAAAGTAGTGTTTGAGAGATATGGTGCATATAAGAAATTATACCTAGTCATTTATCTAATGTTTCTCTGTGATTACTGAGCTGTGGAAAATTACAGAATTTGTTGAAAACAGAGATTATGTAGTATAGCAGTGATGTTCCTAGAACATCTGATAATGGTGAAGTAAAAACAGTTTGAGAAAAAGGTGAAATATATATTCTTTTTCCTTTATTCCTGTGCAGTTATTACAATAAAATAAATTCTGCTATTAATATTAATAATGCCTCAATTGCAAAATACAATTAGAAGAATCAGTGAATCTGTTACATGACTCTCTTTACTTTTACAAGCTTTTTGAGTTATTTTTCATTTGCTGTGATCAAACTATGACTCTTTCAAGTAAAGTATCACCATTTGCATCCCTGAATCTTCAGTATGGATGGACTACCACGATGCCCTGGAAAATGCTGGAAAGTGTCTGGCATTTATATCTTAAAATTTAACTGTTAGCTTCAAAATTGTTGAAAAAAGAAATGTGCACTCCCCCAACTATATTGAGACTCTTCACTGTTCATCGGGGATACAACTCTCAGCATATAAATGAAATTAAATTACGTACTTTGGGGTCAACATACCAAGTGTATAAAGTTACCAGTATTTCATTGCCAAGCTGTCTTACATAACTGCCCATTATACAAAGCTGCAATAACTTGCACTAGTAGCACAAGATACAGGTATGAAAACTTGTTCGTATAGATGCATAAAATAAATTCACGATAGAAAGTTGGTAGCTACTGTGATGAAAACAAGTTATATCTCACATGTCAAAAAGAAAAATATATGAATAAAGTAAACAGCGTTCCAGCAGAGGGGCATTGGCTGCAGGCCCCAGATAACAGCATACTCACCAAAGTTAAAAGGATGAAACAAAACTTCAAGGTTCTCATGTTCTTTTGAGTCAAAGGTGTCTTCTTTAGTGAAGTTCTCTTTTCTGTAAATCCTAATGAAATATCAAATACAATGTCCTTATTTACAGGCATTTTTATCTCTTAGGCAAAAAATATATCTTTGGAATTTGCCCACTCACTTATGAACACCAAAAAGTCCCTTCAGCCAACTAGTGTAATATGCAGCTCACATGTGTGTAAAAATTTTTTATATACTTTTGCACAATGTAGTTAATGTATAGTTTTCTTTTGCTTTTGGTAAATCAGAGCCAAGAGAGGGGTTAGTTTCCCTTTTATTTTTTTTTTTTTTTAATTTCAGTCAGCTGTGTAGCATGTAATTAAAATATTGTCTGAAGTATGTACACCTTGAAGACAGTAATATTCATATAATTTCATCAGACACAGAATCTAGAAAGAGTATTTTACACTCTACTCACTCAAATTAAAGATTTCATTGCAGAAAATAAAAGGGTTTTGGACAATAATTTATGATGTGCTAATTTTATATCTTCTCTTGGAATATGACTTTGTGAATTATTTATATTTATCTAAGCCATTAATAAATTAAATACAATAGTGCTCTTCCTACCCCACTGATAGGCTGCTGGATTCAAAGAGAATTTAAGCAAATATTTTAATCAACAAATGTATAAGAGTTAATTATCATGTTGTATCCAGCAACGCTGTACAGGTTCAACTGATTTATACTATGTGTTCTATCTCTCGGGAGTGACCTAGAAAGAGTATTCACCATAACAGTTTTTATGTTATAGTATTGAAATTTTTTAACTGACCTGACCATGTTCTTAATGCAAATATTTTAAAAGATATTTTATTATCTGCCATTTTTAGGGGCATGTTTCCAAATATAGAAAATTTTAAATCAAGGTACAGTGGGGAATATAAATTACTTAAGAAGAAATTTTTTAATAGATGCTTGTAATTTCAAAGATTAAAACTTAATGTAGTAAAAATGCAAAAAAATAAATGATGCATTTCCTAAACATGCAACAGAAAGTGAAAAGAAGATATAAAGAGGATGGTCTCAGAATAGTCTTTACTTATCTCTTAGAGTTCAATCAGCCTCCTTCCTTGCTGTATTTATTATTCCAGAGAGAGATTTGCAGTCTGGTTTTGTAATCATCTAAAAATTAGTTTACTTTTGGAGCTTGCCTTTAAAATGAAAAGTAGATAAAATGTGCATAACATTTAATCATCCTACAGATATGTAGAATGTTGTCTCCAATGTTTTGTTTTTATAAGGCCAAAACCTTGAATTCTGCAACACATCTGAATAGGATGTGTGGGAATGTTTCAAAGCTGCACCAGAAGAGTTTTAGACTGGATATTAGGAAGCATTTCTTTATCCAGAGGGTGGTCAAATGCTGGAGCAGGCTTCCTAGAGAGACAGTCAATGCTCCAAGGCTGTCAGTGTTTGAGACATTTGGACAGTACCCTTTACCTACATTCTTTTATTTCGTCAGCCCTGGACTGGTCAGGCAGTTGGACTAAATGATTGTTGTAGGTCCCTTTAAAGGGAAATATTCTATTCTGTTATCTTCTAAACTATTCCATAGATGCAATTTTGTATGCAGTTCACTTTCTCTTTTTCTTTTTTTTTTCTCTTTCCTTTTCTCTATTCTTCCCTTCCCTTCCCTTCCCTTCCCTTCCCTTCCCTTCCCTTCCCTTCCCTTCCCTTCCCAAACCTTCCCTTCCCTTCCCTTCCCTGCCCTGCCCTGCCCTGCCCTGCCCTGCCCTGCCCTTGCCCTTGCTCTTGCCCTTGCCCTTTCCTTTCTTTTCTTCTCTCTATCTCTTCTCTTTCTTTTTTTTTTTCCCTTTTTTTTTTTTTTGCTTTTATTCTTAGAGAAGATTACTCAATGCACCAAAAGATCTGGGTTGGAATATTATATTTTAATCACTGAGTGCCTTCAGCTTACTTTAGGATTCCAAATATGTCTTAGCTTAGTGTGAATCAGACCAATTCACACTACTTCAATTCTTGTCAATGTTCAGTTCTGATAGTTTTTTCCTCTTAGTTAGATGAAGTTCTCTCTTGAACTTTCAACCGCTTTGGGGACAGATTTGCAAGAAAAGACCGACTTTTTCCCTAAAGAAGTGTTTGACAAGAGTCTTTGACATGCTTAATTCTTCTATTTTGTGTGGTACTCTTTACTGTTCCCACACCAATACACAAACATGCACACATTTTCAGTCTTATTTTAATTTACCTCTATTAGAAACAACAAGGGTAGTAAATATTTATCAATCTGATTCAGATCACTTATTAAATACAAAAGCTTCCCAGATGTAACATTTCTATCTCTAACCTGACATAGCATTTTTATCTCTAACATGCCTGAATACAAAAGTAATGCTGAAGTTTCAGTGTGATTTTAAAGTGCCATAAGGCTGCTGCATTTTGCAAAAACTGACAGCTATATGAGCTGGTTTAGTGACCTAAACCAGGGGAATACTGTTCACCTTTCTTTTCATAAAATTATTTTACTTCATGTTTATATACTTCTAATGAGGCTGGAAGAGCACCAGTCATAGTATGAAGGAAGCAGTAATAACAGACAAACAGGGATGTAGAAGAGAAAATGGGATTTTTGCACAGCCAGCTGTTAGGCCAAGGTTGAAGACAATCCTGAGAGACTTCCCCATTTTCTGGTGGTTGCAAAAAGCTGCAATGTATCTCTCAGCGGCAGAAATTAAACAGTTATGATTTAACAGATGTCAGTAGTTGCAGTGCAGAGAGGAGCTGTCAAAGTGACTTTTCCATATTCTTAAAACTTCTTTTCCCCATACTTTGCACTCATTCTATCTCAAGCTTTGCAGAACTAAAGCACCATCCCCTTCCCATTGGTGCTTTTTCATTTTTTTCATTTTTTTCTCTTTTTTTTTTTGGTCTCCTGGAGGTCTAGGCTAAGAATCAAAGAACATTATGGTAGCAAGAGAACTACAAGAAATAAAAATACTGACTTGTATTAAATACGTTTAAAAAAGAAGAAAAAAAAAAAGATCCCACAAATCCTTTCAAATGTAGCTAGAGTTTACCAACATTCCTTATTCTTTGAAATTAAGTTCTTACTGTGCCTAAGACTGCTTTTTAAGTTCTTGACATAATTCTCTTTCTACACCTCCACCAAACCTAAAAGGGGACATGTTTTGAAGAGATGTGTTTTAAAAATTTCCCTTAAATCTCAGACAAGACTGGAAAACAATGTTAGTGAGCACAATGACCGGAACTGAGCATGACTGGCACATTCATTTCAATTAATTTTTATATTTGGCAGTCATTGATCAATGCAGAACAGAATTTTATATTCCTCTTTACCAGAATATGCAGGAAGGTTTTTTTCTCAAATATTTCTGTTACTTCTCTTAAACATTACACAGTTTTCTAAAATCAACATTATAAGTTGCTTTGTTTGAAGAAAAACAAGAAAAAGAACACCCTAGGCTCCATGGAGACAGTTAGTGAGATTTACTTCTACTCTTGTAGTAACTCTGTTGTGTCTGACACTGATGGGTAAGCAGAAGGTCTATACTTTTGACACATCTGTGATTAAATATATTTGTTTAAAACCAGCAAAACCACAGATATGAATGATACAGAAACCTTTCAAAAAGCACACATTTTCAAAACTGAAAAGAATAACAGGTAAGTTATGTATAAATTTAGTCCCTAAAATTGTTAACAATACACTTGATTGATGTAACTAAAACAAAATTCTACATATCTGAAAATACTGATTAGTTCAGAAGTTTAAAATCTTCATTGTTGCAAATGTATTCCTGGATTTCCTCTGTAAAGTACTAAACTCAACAGTCAACAGTGGCTTTCAATTTAATCATTGTTGAGGTTTAAGGCTCTGTAGCTATTCCCTACTGATATTGTGAGGGACACTGAGAATGTCTGAGCCATCCTTGCTTATAAGCTGTTGTAAAGTACCTCTCTTGTAGAAAAATTTCAGTCTCACAATCCAGCACTCTACTTAGAAACTATGTATATGTTCTTATGTATATCTATTATAGACTCTTAGTTAATTTTTATTTTTTTTTATTTTGAGTATCAATACTCAACATATAAACATTCCCCCAATAGTTTTCAAAATCTAAAGTAATCAATAATAATAATAATAATAATAATAATAATAATAATAATAATTTCTAAGCAATAATTTGGTTTTATTGTTAAGACATCCAGAATATATAAATTACATAATATGAGCAGTTTTTACTGGTCCTTGAAGATGAGACATATAAACAAATCTCTCTCTGTAGCAATAAATAGGAGACTGTGTACCAAGACAAGAGGACTCTTTTTCTGCTTGCCTGCACTTAGCCTGTAATCCTTCATACAATCTGAACTGTAATATTCATCACTAATACATGCATGAAAGTGCTGAGCTTCAATTCTTCTGTAACTAAAACAAATTAACCCATTTATCTTCATTAGTCAAACATAATGCACAAAAAATAGGTGCATGTTATTTATTTTTATGCAGGTCAAACCATGTATTGAAACTAATTTGAGAATTTCAACTGCTTGAGCAGTTAAGTTATGGTTTCTGAAATGTAAGAATGTGTAGCTAACATTTTTGATGAAAGAACTGTGCTTTATAGTTGCCTCAGGAGTAAGAGCATATTGAAGCACTATCTGGGAGGCATGTTAAGAGACTGAGCTTTATATCAACAAGGAATTTCCAAAACACTTAACATTTGGTAGCTGTTGTGAGCAGAATCTGCCGTAGAGAAGTGGTTTATAGTAGAAGTTTCCCAGATAGATGTAACGGAAAAAAAGACATTATTAAAACTTAAGTGTTGATGTTATTGTGCCTAGGACCATATATATGTATGACATACGTACATGTCATAGGCATGGTCTAGAGAGTAAGTCAAAGGAGAGCAGCTGAGGGAGGTGGGTTGTTTAGCCCAGAGTAAAGGAGACTTTACCACTCTCTACAACTGTCTGTAAAGAGATCAGCCTCTTCTCCCAGTCACCTAGCAACAGCACAAGAGGAAATGGCCTCAAGCTGCCCAAGGGAGGTTCAGGTTGGACATGGAGAAGAATTTCTTCACTGAAAAGGTTGACGAGCATTGGAATGGGCTGCCCAGGGAAGTGGTGGAATCACCATCCCTGGAAGCTTTCAAGAAATGACTGGACGTGGCCATAGTGCTATGGTTTAGTTGGCGTGGTGGTGTTTGGTCAAAGGTTGGACTCAATGACCTTAGAGGTCTTTTCCAAACTTAATGATTCTGTGATTCCATGATTCTATGTAATGCATTGCCAAAGACTCATCTAGAAATTTAAAATGTCTCTGTCCTGATACGCTGCCCTTAGTTACAAACTATGTGTTGCATCCCAGCATGTGGTGTTTCCATGGTTTGCAGTTAGATGCACCCAAGGTCACTTCATACCTCACAAATGATGAAACAGCTAATGGCAAAACACTGACATTCATTGTTTGGAGATTTTCCCTTATAGGTTGCTAGGGGATTTCATGCAAAAGCGTGAGATTTCATGCAAAAGCATGAAATGGGTTTTCAGATCTAGACGGCTTTGTTACTATCTTAAACTTTTCTTGTCTTCCAACATAGTCTTATCTGCCTGACCAAAACCTTCATGTGTACAAAAACTACATGTAGCATTTTGTAGAATCATAGAATCATAGACTCAACTGGGTTGGAAAAGACCTCCAAGATCATCAAGTCCAACCCTGGGTCCAACACTACCGTGGTTACTAGACCATGGCACTAAGTATCACATCCAGTCTCATCTTAAAAACCTCCAGGAACGGTGAATCCACCACCTCCCTGGGCAGCGCATTCCAATGTTTGATTACACTCTCTGTAAGCATTAGGCTTCCTTAATTCATCTGTTTATTGCTGGGTAGTGTTACACAAATATTTCTTCCAAAAGAGGCTTTATTTGCAAACCATTCATGTGAGGGATTCAGATTTGCAAGGAGAATTGGAAAAAAGGAAGCACTGTATAAATATGAAACACTTTTATCTGTGGTAAAAATAATATCATTGATTTTCTCAGTAGACATTTGAACAAAGATATCTTCCCATTCTGCAACTGTGCAATTCAATAGGGGTAGAGAGATAATAGTGTATTACGATTAAGATCTTTTCAAACTGTCTGTGATGTTAAAATGCATGAAGAGTCTATGAAAAATGTTACTAACATTCATTCATTTGAATTCAGTGTTTAATCTAAGAGATGTGATTTAGAGCAGCTTATAATGATAGTTTGACGAGGGGCTGAGAAAACAAAACTGTTAAAAGAAAGGATAAAGCAACAAATTAAAAATAGAATAAAATGTGCATGGTTAATACAGTAATTTAACAATGATCTGAGTATTTAATATAGTAAAAAAAATCTAAAACCACCTTCATTCTGTTCAGGTAATCTAACTTTTGTATCAATCATGTTGCATATTTATGGCTGGAAAATTAATATGAAATAAACCTCAGCTACATAATCCATCTTGGTTAAATTTCAGCTTTATAAACCTCCAGGAACTTTAAATGATGGTTCTATAAAGAAAGGACCATAAATTAGCATGAGCTAATGGTTTTGAGTGGGGAAAAAATCAAAACAATTAGAGAACACACCACTTGTGAAAGGATTTTGGTTACATTCACCATAAAATACTGATTTTAAATGTTTCCTACCTCTTGCCAGCAACTTGTCTTTTCCAAGCAGTATGTGTAGCTCAAAGATGAATATATATGTGTAGTTATAGTGCCCAGTTTTGGTTTGGATTTCATTTTGAATTTTTGCAGTTTTAATTTAGATATGTGGTAGTTTAGACTGCTGTAAGTATCTACTGAGGACTTTCCATTATAGTAGCTGCAACTTAATAAATATTTAATGTTTACAGTATGTCTAATATTAAAATATTATAATCTTAATGCAGTATGAAGTGTCAGGTTTAGCATTAAGAATCAACAAACACTTTTTTGTCAAAAAAGATAACCCATCCTGACAAGTATTTTATCCTGATACATCCTTTAGAAACATCAGCAAAATTCAAAGTTTTGCATTTAAACAGAAGGAAAAGAATGGGAAACCTAATGTGCATGCAACACAACTAAATTTAATTTGCAAAGTTGTGAGTGTTTCTTGCCTTAGACTTTATTATTTTTTACCAATATTGTCCATAACATGTGGCCTTTTAAGAAAGGCTTCTTGATCAGAAGCCTTAAAGTCTATACAGAGCTAAAAGTCTGTAAAGAGTTAGAAGGACAGTTGGTAGAGGAGCAATAAATATATATTTTTTACTATTTTTAATAATTTTAATAATTAAATCTATCTCATATATTAATGCATTAATCATTAATAAATAGGAAATATATAAATGTTATTTGTCTCTTGGAATGGCAAACACAAGATTTTCAAGCCTTTCTACTTTAAAAAGACCTATGTCCACTGAAAGTTTATTAATATAACAATTGTTTTCAATATACTTGGGATACTTTGCTATTAATTCATATGGACCTTAGACACAAGAATGCTATAGTGTATATGTATAAAGTATTTCATAAGTATAAACCATCAAATTTGCTGTGAAGCACAGAGCTAAAAAAAAAAGGGGGAAAAGTGTTTGATTTAACATCACAAAGCAAGCCTGTTATCAAAACTATAGTTAGAACACACATCCATCTCCCAGTGTAATGCGATAATCTCAGGTTTGTGGTATACTCTCAGAAATACCTGGTCACTCTTTATATCTTGCTACTTCTTATGGAAATGGCTAATTTTCTACTGAGAACACCTTTCATAACTGGCTTTTTTTTTTTTAACTGGTTGCTTATTTAGTTCATGTTAAACTGAAGTCCAGATTTTGGGATAAAGGAGAGTATGCTTCAAGTTTGCAGGAATTGTTCCCTTTTCTTTTGCTTTATTGGTCTTATCTTCACTGTGGGTTGTTGCTTGCTTCCTATCATTGCCAAAGAAGTTTAATCCATCAAGTCACCACCTATAGCAACAGCATTACTCCATGACCTGAAAAGAATCCTCAATTATGTTTTCCCATGTGAAAATAAGTTGGTTTTGAAAACGGAACCAGGGCCTGGGAACTGAGAGAATCCCTATTCTTTCTTCATATGTTGCTTGAAGACTTTAGAACCCACATATAGGAAGCTATGTTGACCTTTCTTTCTGTCGCTTCCTTTACTTCCCAGTTAGAGAGGTTTAACAGAGTTAGGGAGCAGAGTTGGCTGTAACTTTTAAAACAAACATTTCTGTGGAGATAAAGTGCTTCTCCTACATCCAGTGCCCTTTAACTGCCTAATACTTTCCTATGGCATGTTGTAACTGTGACTGTCAAGTCTTTACTACTACTGAATGCTGACTGTGTTGCAGATTCCTGTCGGGTTTTTCAGGCCCTTTGATGTATGAGGCTGTTTTTTTCCATGGTTTTTCCATGATTCCTCATAGTCTAAACATCTGCTCCACAGTTATGTGTAAATGAAATCCCTTCTATCTTGTTTCAATGTAAACTAGTCACATAAGTTCAATGTTCATATCTTTCATGTTACATAAGACATTCTCCTTTCAATAAATACTTCATTACTCAAAGAAGTTCTTAATTATCTAAATTTTGTACCTAGGTTCTGAATATGATGTTGTGTTCTGAACCACCTTTCTCTTTCACTTAGGCCAAGGACACAGATAATGTTGCAAGATAAGTAGAATGATCTTGAGATTATTATTAAAAAAAGAAAAAAATAACAGGAATAAAAGATACTATCAGTGGTCTATGAGTGTTCAGAATGCATTTTACTGTCTAGCAAATCAAAAGTAACATGCAAGTATGTCCCATGGGCACCAACTTTTAAAATACTTGGCAATTCATAGTTATTTCTTTTGGCAGAATACATCTAGAATGATAAAACAAAAAATTTCCTGGTTCTACACTTTCTTAATGAAGGAGTTAGCAGAATGCTGCTCTTCCTTTTGATTTACTGAGTCAGAATCAGCTCTACAGATCCCAGTATCCTCCAACTCTTTTTGTATTTGATGGAATGAGTAAAACAGACTGAAAGTAACAAGGCAGGAGATTTTACTAAGTTATAATCTATTAGGAAGCATTTTCAAGACCAGCCAGATCAGCAGAATTTCAAAATACTAATCTGTATGCAGTGAAGTCTCTATATAAAAAGCTTATGTGTTCATAATTTATGATTAAACATATCTTTATGTGCATAAATCTTTATATATTGAGACTTCAGGGCAGAAAACATATCTATGTATATCTTCTGCAGTAATTCTGAGAGACTCTGTTGTCTTAGTTTTGTACAAATGCTTCAGAAAAAGGTATTTTGTGTAAATTTTCATTTTTATTTTAAATTTTCATGAGGAGGTAACTGAAGTAGAAGTTATTGAATCCCTTATTGAATTTGTTGTACCTGTGTAAGAAGGCACTAAGGTTTCAAAAATTTATAAGAGAAGGTCTTAAAATTCTTCCAGCAGAAATTCTTATTTCTGCAAACAGCAGGTAGATTAGGATCAGCAAATAATGTATAGATTATATTCTGTAGGCCCTCCACTCTCTGTCATGGGAATAAATAATCAGTTGAGAGAGAATTGAAAGCAGTAGAAACCAGGAAAACAGAGGAGAGAAAAAGTCAGATATTTCTATACTGGTCTTCTCTGTACTCGGTGGAAGACTATACAGTCATTTTTTCCTCCTGATTTTGAAATAGAGTTTTAAAAATCATTGTCTGTTTCCTCCCTGTCTCCCCACCATGCACAGACTTTTAAGATTGTTTTTTTCAACTGCTTTGTCTTGCTATTGAAGGCCAAGATGTGAAGTTTCTCTTTCTTCACATTTCAGAATTTAAGTGTCTCTTTCTTTTATTTTTCTTTTTTTTTTTTTCTTATGGATTATATTTTACTCTTATTCATACCATTTTTATTTTGCAAATTCATTCATGAGAATTGTCTGGGAGTCTTAAAGTTTCTATTTTCTTTTTCCTTTTTTTTTTTTTTTTTGTTTGGGTTTGTTTTGAACAGTAAATTCTCTTTAACGAGAATTTAAATGAAATGAAATGAAATGAAATGAAATGAAATAAAACACTTCTGATTTAAAAAAATGTAAAAAGCAGGATATGGCCTTGCAACACCTCATGGAAGGGCTCGATTCATCTTTCAGTCAAGTGATAAGTGTGATAGGGGAAATTACCAATAAATGTCAGAAATCTTCTGCATTTACTTGCTGAATTTTTTCAGTTCTGCAAGGAAAACAGCTTTAACATCCAGATCGTAATCAGGGTTTCTTGACCATATTCTCTGCTTATTGTTTCTTCTTTTTTTTTGTGCTACCTTTGTCATCCACAGATCCATGATACTTTTAGCCACTTCAGGTGCTTCTGGGTGGATTTTCCATTGCTGGGACTTGCAATCCAACTTGTAAGGGAAAAAAAGATAAGGAGCAAATATAGTCTGAGGAAATAATGTTGTTGATATGCTTCCTTTGTTCTCTTAATAGCCACTTGAATAAGTATAAGCAGCATTAAAAATTACTTTTTCCCAAATATTAGATGATTAGGTATACTCAGTATTTGTTGCAAAATGTAAATGAATGAATTTAGAACATTTTAAGTCCTTCAGAAATGGAATATAACTAGAGCATTGAATGCTAGCTTTATCATGAGTATAAAGTTTTAAATGCTTGATTTAACAGCAGCAATATAATGCTGGTCAACCTATAATGACCCTTACTTGTGAAAGTATCACTTTTAAGACAAGATAACAAGGTATAACAAATACAAATATTGGAGTAGAAACACCAAAGGCCCTGTAATATGTCCATTCAAAAACTACTTGTGTAAAATTTTGCAAATCACCAACAGTAAGTAATACAAATACTGTTGAACTGAATCACTATAAACTGCATTTTTCTAATGCAACCCTCATAAAGTAATTAATTGTAGACAGGATTAGTCCATGCATTATGGTTTCTGTCTATGAATTCCTCAGTCAGTTCATTTTTTAACGGCTTCAAAGAGACTAGAATTGTAAGTGTACAAATCTGATCCCCAGAATATATAAATAATACATGAAGTATAGTTGGTACTCACTATATTTAGACCAAGAGTAAGTATGGAAACAAAATGCAAATCAATTTAATTAGAAAGCAGCCTGTCAGATCAGAAGACAGCTTAAACTGGGTCCAGGATTATTTCTCTGAATCTAATGTTATTTAAGTTGTTGTTGTTAAATATTTATACGCAGTGTAATGTTGAAAATATCCCCAGAAGATTACAGAATGCACTTACACTTCCCCAGGCTCCTGTGGACTAATCACTTTTCTTCTTCCATCTGACTGAAGAAATGTGTCAAGTATAGGGTTTTGCAGAGTTTCAGTATAATCAGAATGGTCTGAAATAGTGTGACTTAGGCCCCTGCATGCACAAGAGAGCAGAAAGGAGTTTGTTTCCCTTCATTTCTCTTTCCTATATAACGCTTAGCAAACAGTTTACATTCTAGTACAAAACATCATCTTTTTTTAATGAGAAAAGCACAAGTCCTTGCAATTTAAACACTTTGAGACCTTACAATTTAAATACTGAGAGCCCTTCCCTCCTTTTATTCTTGAATAAAGGAAAAAGTACTTTTGTATTTTGTATTTAATAGTCCTTTCTATGTTCTACTTCTATCCTGGCACAGCACCTCTTTGCTATTAGTTTTATTCTCATGATAAGGTCTGGATATGTAAACAGAAATTGAAGAAATAAAGAATAAAATAAAAGAAATTCCAAAAATAATATATATGTTTTCTGACGGTTTAAAGACTACAAAATATCCTATCCATGCAATTCAGCTCCTTCACAGTTGATTATATACTCAAATGGACACCATCTCTCAAATAGATACAGAGGATTTTTTAAAAGTAACAAGTTAATGAAAATGCATTTTATTACTCAGCTAAAGGAAACCCTAAAATTTATAGTTAGTAAGTAGCATTATCATGACAGAAAGAAAAAGAGAAGAGCTTCGTTGTAGAATTGCATTCACATCAAATGAAAGAGGGGATGCCAGGCCTTTTCATCTATGCTTTTTTTTTCCCTGAGATTTCTTAACCACTTTAATGAAGTCTTTTGTTCCCGTTTTAGAAGGAGAAGGAAAATGATGGCTTTGTTCTCTCCTTAAACATTACACAAGTCTTAACATAGAAAGCACTTCTAACTGATGTGATTTACTCTCTAAAAAGAAAAGAAAAGCTTTATCCATTACCATTATTCATTTATTAATGTAGGTTTTAAAATACTCATTGAAAAGTCCTTATGCACCGTGTAAAGAAAAAGAGTAGATGACATACACAGATATGACACCACACCTTGAACTGTTCCTTGAAATATTGAAATGTTCAAAAGCTACATAATCATCATGTCATTTTAAAATACTGAATTATGAGAAAGAAATACATCAAAATATGGGAATTTTACATCCCTGTTATCCAAACACACTTAACCTTATCTTTCTGAATGCATTGCTACCTGGCACTGTTAATAAGTGTGTGCATACTTGAAAGGTGTCTTAAGTGCCTGACAATCTTTTATATAGAGATTTTTGTGGCTTGGTCCTGATGCATCATTTGTTTTTTGGTCTTTTAATAAATTAGTATGATAAAGTGTTCATTAAATATCAGACCTTGTATTAGCTTTAGGGTAACAAGCTATGAAGCAACAGCCTATAGATTTATGTATATTAGACAAAATCTACTGCAGCATAATTAAAAGCTGATTGAAAAAGAAATTGAAAGAAGAATACTGTTTGACTGAATATAATAGTTGGGCATGAAGGTGTTCTGCGACCATGGAACTAAATGTGATTGGAATTGTTGCATCAAATTGCCTGGTTTACAGCAACACCAGCTGGAACATGTTTTGTGCATATGTGTGTGCACATGGGGGTTTGTATTTATGTGACCAGTGACCATGCTGAGAAGTAAATGGCTTTTTGATTAATGTTATGGTTGTTAAGGAAACAGTTTTTCGTGTGACATTACATTACATTTTATTCTTATCAGGAATAACTAACATTTCATATAATATATACCATGCAATATGTCTTCCCTATGGTCTTTTTTAGGTTCTCCATACAGAGACAAGATCACTATAGCAATTCTTCAGCTGCAAGAGGAGGGCAAGCTCCACATGATGAAAGAGAAATGGTGGAGAGGCAATGGCTGCCCAGAGGAGGAAAGTAAAGAGGCCAGTGCTTTGGGAGTTCAAAATATTGGAGGAATCTTCATCGTGCTGGCAGCAGGATTGGTGCTTTCTGTCTTTGTGGCAGTGGGGGAGTTTTTGTATAAATCAAAAAAAAATGCCCAATTGGAAAAGGTAAATATTTTCATTAACTGTTTTATTTTATATTGATGGTCTATTTCAATAATTCTTTAAACATCTGGTAGTGAAATGTTGGCGATGCATACTTAACATTTATTGTTATAGTACAGTAATTATATAACAAAGGATGACAGAAATATCCAAAGTTTTACATTTACAGCTTTTAATTTGTCTTCAATGTGTTTAATTGTAGCCAGATTTCAGGACAAGTGACTATTTCTCCTCTTATTCAAGCCTGAAAAAAGACAGCTTTTTACTCCTGGAAGTTCACTGCAGTTAATTTTATGGATGAAGAAGAAATCTGAAACTGTAATGGGAAACAAATTAATCTTCTACAGATAATTCTGATTTTCAAAAGACAAACTGTCCATAGCTGAAAGTTGAAATCTAAAAATGTCTCCATAAAAATGTTCTTTACAGGAGTTTATACTTGCAAAATTGTCCTGGTAGCATCTGGAAAAGATTGCATCAGCATGATTCTTTTTTTGGTGGGTTTACTACTGATATGATGGTCTGTAATTTCAAACTGACCCAGCTTTGAAAATTCTATTGTTAACTTGTTCTGTACTTGCAATTTATACTGTAATTGTGCGAATACTAGCAATATATTGAGAAATTCTCAGTTGAAATTATAATTTTTTGCATAATAATTAAACAAATCTTTCTATATGTATGTGCCCATGTTTAAACCTAAACTAAAAATGCATATTTTACTGCTATGGCAAATTCTGAATTTTAAAAATTGAGAGAAACTCTCGGATTTTACTAGGGTTTTTTTGTTGCAACTTTTGTTTGGTTTTCTTTTGGTTTTGCTTTTGAGGTGCTTGTGAATGCAAGCTTGTGAATGCAAGTACTATGTCAATTCCTAAATTTATGTTTAGAAATTTAATTTAATAAAATCAGTAGTAAATCCATAGCTATATTTATACTGGTATTTTTCCAGGTGCTACTGGTGAGTTTTTGTAACTTGAATCACTAGTCAGAAAATTTACTATTTGTTTTCACTTCTTTTGAGGCAACCTTTTGGTATTCAAGTGTCCTGTTATGAAGATACTGTTAAAAAAGTTTTTTTTCTAATACACATTAAGGCAGTGTGAGCTTTCAAGGTCCTAAACACTGTTTGAACATGGGTACATTTATTTAATTGTTAAAGAACACTTTAGGTCCTCTTCTCTATGATACTACAGGCTAATTCCCTCTGTTTAAATTCTATTGGAATGTTATGTTTCTGAAATGAATTTGTGAGGAAAACATAGTGGTTACTTAAGAAACCCATGTCAGTCTCAATAATTTTTATCCATTCCTAACATGAATATCAGTATAAGTCATTTTAGCTTTTCTAGATTTTAAACAAGCTCTCACTTAGAAAAAATAGGACAGTTTTAGTAATAATTTTGTTACATGAGTTTAGTGTTTTACAGGGTGTAAATGCATATCTTATGTGACAATAACAGCATTTTGGAAGTTGTGAGAGAAAGCAAACAGAAATTTTTTAATTAAGGATTTGTTTCTTTAAACCCTGTAGGGGTTTTTTTTGTTTTTGTTTTGGCTTTTTTTTAATTTGTTTTGGTTTTTTGGTTTTTTTATATGATGGGGGGGTTTTTTGTGATTGCTTTTTTCCCATTTGGTTGCTTATTGGTGATGGATAAAGATAGCAGTGACTGGAGGAATCTGACCTTACAACAGTATTTATACCAGAAAGGTCTCATCATCAGATATTTAGATACTTTAAAAAGTTAGAATAAATCTGAATCAGTTGAAAGAGTCAGGTCTCTCTCCTCTCTTTCCTCCTTGCCTCCAATCATCTACCTTCCCTCTCCTCCCTGCTACACCCACATACCCTGACGTCAGGAGACCATTA
Source organism: Corapipo altera (assembly GCF_003945725.1). NCBI lineage: Eukaryota > Metazoa > Chordata > Aves > Passeriformes > Pipridae > Corapipo > Corapipo altera. Next base: position 5,376,609 of record NW_020884874.1, read on the forward strand.
AAATTTCAGTGCAATTTTACTTATGGAATGAACTTAACTTGAAAACAATGCCTACATCCCTACACAGGACTTACCCCAGCATCCCCTCACCCACTCTTCTCTCAGCACCCAGAGACCTTCAGAAAATGTCTTCTTTCAACCTCTCCAAATGTAGCAGATCCCATTTGCCTAGGAGAGGGAATAAGAGCAGCCAAAGGTGAGGTGAGATGTCCTGCCATTTGCTTCCTCTCTCTACAAATCTGATAGGATAAGTAAACCATGCAAGCAATACTGCCTTGTCCATCCTATGGGGAGAGAGGAGAAACCTATTTTTGGTGATGTTAATAGTTTCATCCCTTTGGAATGAGAGTATCATTCTGGTATTGGTATAATGCTTGCCAATATCTGGAAACAGGGAAGATCAAAGGTCATGTTAACAACAAAGAAAACAAAACAAATCAGAAAATTTCAGTTGCTAAGTATATGGAGTATCCTGAGATATAAGTGGGCATGTGTGTTTGCTTTTTAAGGTATACAAAATATTCACTTAAACTTCTAGCAGGGAGGCAAAGCAGAGTTGAAAGTGTATAATATAGATGGCTTTTTAGCATTTTCTATGTCATCCTGTTCCTGGAGTGCACACATAAACAGAGACATTGGCTGGTGTGAACCTATTTGGAGAAATGAAGTCTTGAAAGGAGTTGAACTCAGAAAAGCTGTAGACAAAATGGTGTTATTTGCTAAAATAAAACATATTGCGTCTTGTAAGTAAAGTGGTTCAGAACATCCATGCCCCTGACATGCTCAGAAATCCAAAGGAAACACATGACACTCCTGTAGTCTTTCTGGGAAACAGATGATTTTATGCCATCACAATGCTTTATGGAAACAGAGAAATTCTTCTTTTATTGACGCCTTTCAGAAGGAAAGATAAGCCTGGATGTTATCACAGTTACACTGTCAGTCACTGACACTTATTAAAGCTAGTTTGCTTGAAAAAGGAGTATCCTAAATTACTAAGTATTTTCCAGAAGATCCAGAAATTATGGATGTGAAAGAACAATATATGGATTAAATTCTGCTATCATTTATAGCCATTCAAAACTCATTGAGCCTTCAGCAGACCTGAATTATGTGTGCATATGTAAAAATAGCACATGTACATTTTATTAATTTTGAACTCCTAAGTGCTTCAAATAGCATGAAAGGAGACACATACCTTACTGTTTCACTATGGGAGACAAGGACATCCACTTCCTATAATATAAAATTCTAGATTAAATCTTAATGTTTAATGAAACAGTAATACCAAAAAAGTATTTCTGGAGTTATACAGTCAAATCATAACAAAAACATAAATTCAATTAACCTCTCTGAAACAGCTATTTATTTATAATTTATTATAAAAGCAATAAAAACTATAACTAAATTAATACTAGTTTATATTTCACTTATGTTTCCCAAGGAAGAAAAGAAACTATTGAACTTCTATGGTAAATAATTCAGTCTTCAGCTGTGCAATTGAGTTGAAAAAGATCAGCGTGGATAATTTATCTCACAAGGCAGTGAATGAGCACTTAGAGGGACTGGGCCCAAAGCAGAGATCAGTAGCTGGGAGTATGCACGAGTTACATACGGATCTGTTCTACTTACAACTGCAGATTCTATTGAACAAGAAATTCTGAATGCTAAGCTGTGACCTGTATGTAAGGCTAAATATGTCTTTGAAGATGGTATAAATTTATCTGGTCAACTCTTTCTCAAAATGAATTGCATACGAAAATTTAAAAAAACCTTCTGCAAAATGCTCAAAACATGTTTTTGTAATGTAGGGATAACAGGAACAGAAGTTTCTGATCCTAGCAGTCTCAAAAATTCATACAGTTTTAATGAGCTGCAGAAAATTTAGGTTATGGTAGTATTTGATCTTAAACTTATGAGAAATTGTGTAGTTTTGCTATGATTGCTAGTAATTCTGAATTTTCTACCTCGCACATGTTTTAATAGTGGGATAACCTGGAGTGTATTTTGAACTAGATAACCCTGCTAGTCTTGCCTAATACATAGTCTCACTGTTTTGTTCAGAGGAAATACTGGGAATGGCAAAGCACTGTCCTTGTCTATGGCAGAATCTTGCCATTCTAATTAGCACAGTGGGAAGGGGTAGGAGGAGATGGCGGTCAGAGGCTGTCCTGACTGCATTCCTGCAGAGCAACCACAAGATGGTGCCTACTAATTTCTGAGAGGGAAATTTAATTGTTACTTTTTAATAGAATTTATGTCACAATGTTCACCTACTGTTTAATTGTAGCCTTTCTAAAAATGCTAAAGGCTTGTATTATTTTCCATTGTTTATGATACAAACATCTAATTATGTCATCTGCTTGGAAACATGTTGTTATCAGACCTTTTTTATCTAGCCAATCTTGACAATAAATGCTCAGTTATTTGCATTTTATAATTGCTTTTGCTGGTGAATGACCTGCTCCTTGGTTTTAACAGGCACTCAGAGGGCAGTGAATAAGCAAGGTTAGGAAAAGAAGCCATTTAAAACAATTACTATGTCTTTTTTCTTTTTTTTTTCTTTATTGATATGCATCAATGCATTATGGGTTTATGTCCATTTCATACATTTAGTTTTGTATAGCTCATACTGTTATCACAAAGGCCAGTGAAAACATTGACCTTGAAGACCATTAATACTTAGTACAATATATTGATGATTCTCAGTTTGAGAATGTATTGACCTTTGGTTTTGTGTAGTTTTTTTTAAGTTGTCTCTGAGATGATTTCCATTTTCACACCACCTTCACACAGTAGGATACTACTGTGTCAGCCTTGTGATAGAAACCACATGTGCACTGCTGAAAACTTTAGGATGAAATTCACAGTATTGCTGAAGGCGGTGTCAAGAATATATAGAATATTGCTTGTTGTCGGTCTCGTAAATGGTTGTCCTTGTACCTATCCTGGTAAGGGTTTCTTTGGAGAAGGTGTCATTGTTTTGAGGAGTTATCTGTAAACCTGGCTTTATTAATGCAGTGGTCCACACAATTCCCAAGAGGCAAGGAGGGGCCAAGAGCTGATAGGCTGAAAAAGCTGTTGTGCTGCAACCATATGCAGTTGACACCTCATCCTGGTTTTGCTTCTGTCAAATACAACGTAACTGTTCTCAATTTGTTTGCATGAAGTTAGTGTGAATGCTAACATGAGTTTATTTTCCAAGGTGCTTCTACAATCTATTTGCACTAGGATAAGTTTAATTCACTATGCCTTACAATGTTTCTTTTTAGAATTGATGTGAGCAAATTGCATACATGTAACTTGTCCTATATGGAAAGGACTTACAGGAAGAAGTTATATAAGTACTGTAATATTGTGATGTTTCTTTGTCAGCAGGATAGGTAGAAAGTCAGTATTTCAATCTTTATTTTAATTGTTATCTTACCAACAGAGCAAAACAAAATTTTCATAGTTTCATATGAAAAAACGAAAATATTTTCATGTTCCTTTTGATTTCAACAGAATATTTTATGGTATGGTGATTCTTTCCAGATTTTACTAAATTAGTTTTCACTAAAGTATTTTTCATTACTTTCTCAAAAAAAAAAAAAAGCAGTTATGTCAGTTTTGTTGGAGTTCAAAAATATTCTTGATAGTTTAATATCAAAAGCATTTGAATTTGAGAGTGTAATTCATAATAGTTCTGGAACAATCCCAAAATAAATCCCGGTCTAGTGATTTTTTTTTTCCAGGGGGAGGCAAGTTCAAAAGATTTTAAAATTGAAAAGCTTGCTGCTTAGGCTATAAGAAACAAAAGAATGTTGACATTCTTGGTAAATCAAAGTAAAAGCTTTGGAGTTTATATCTCAACTAACTTTTATACAGTATACAGTCAGTTATATAGTCTGTATTTTTGTGTCACATTTTGTAATGGACTAACCCCCAAAATTTTAATTTTGTCTGGGAAAAACAATAGCTGCGACAGCTCATGAAAGGAAATGTTTTTCCAACTTTAGCACATTGCATTCTACAAATATGCAGTCAGAAAACTGTGAACTTCTATCATCCTGTACTCCCTTGAGCACTGTATGTGGATGTATAAACTTGTGTGGTTAATTTGTGTGTAAGTGTACAGATTACTTGAAGTTGAGGTATTAATTTTAATTAAATGCCCTCTTGAAAACCACGTAAGTATATATTAGAGGATATTTTCTAAGGGAAGGAACTGTTACAAAATCTGACAAAACAAAACCTCCAGAAACCAAAATCAAATCCACAGCCCACACACCCCCAAACACCTTTAAAAGAAGGTTAGAAAAAAAAAAGGGACGAACACAGAAAAAGTGGAAGAAAGCAATTTACTAACTGCAGCATTTAAAAAGTAATTAAAGTAATTTACAAAAAATAAGACACTAAAAAAAAAATCTCTATTTTGATTTTTGATTGCAGTTTAACAAATGCCTGTTTGGTAATGGACCTTTTTTCTGAGGTGTTTTTAATATCTTAATTTGTGTCATTCAAGAAACAAAGAACAGAAAATTTAGAAATGTATGTAAAGCAGACCATTACATAAGTACACAAGTACAGAACATTCACTACAGCTCCACAGATATTAAAAAATCAGAGCTTGAATTATAGGTATGAGTTATGGAAGATTTTATGTTTGACAAGAATTTAAAATTGTAAAAAAAATTTTGGAAGACACTAAATTTTGCTTATTTTATAGAAAATATAGTTCATTTTCCTTTATCGGTAGAAAGAAGAAACATTTGCATTAAATAGTTATTTACTTCTCTGATAAAAATATCTTCTTCATTCTCAGGGAAAAATGTCAGATTACAGAACATTCATGTCTTTCTAATAATTTTTCGTTGTTTTCCCCTAAATAGTACCTTACCATGTCATATTTTAATATAAAAATATTAATCTTTTTATTTTAAATTGATCACTTATGCTATAACTATGTAGCAGTAAATACAGTTTAGTTCAACTGATTCAGTTACTTTGAATTTTGTATGTCAACAAGGTAACAATAAGCTCTTCCGACTCCCTTTTAGATTGAGAAACTACCCTACACTGACAGATAAAACCATGTAATTATAGACAAATGAATGTTAAACCTTTTGATATTGTGTGGTGCAATATGACTATAATAGTGTTTCCAAAACAGCAGAAACCCTTGGCATTAATTTAATACTAATAGTCTCTCTCTGTTCAATATGATTTGAGGCCATGCCAAATTTTTTACAAAGTTCATGCTATTACACTGAACTATATCAATTCTTACAGCGAATAATTTACAGTGGACTTAAACTGAGCAAACTTTAAAAAAAAAGGTGTTTAGAACTGAGGTAAGAAAGATTGCATTTATTTTTCTAAAATGTTGCTGTAAAATTAACTATTTATTTTCAGATTATGCTATATAAAGTATTTTTATCCAGATAGATCCTTACTCCAAAGGATTGATTACATATCACCATCCTTCCACCATGCCTGATGATCAACAAATCTGACATTCCTTGGGCAAACAGAATTAATTTAGATGTAGGATCAAAAATGATTCAACAGGTAAATGAACTCTCACATCCAGTGCCTGAGGGTGCAAGATCTCAGGGGATTGATTTCAGTGCAACCAGGATCATCTCTGATGAAAGACAGAGAAATACCCTGCACAGCCGTGATCACAAAATACAGAAACGTTAACAGTGCAGTGGATATCATTCTAAAAGATAGGTAGTATCATATACTGTTATTTTCTCAGCTGCAGTTACATGGTTGAGGTACTATTAATTGCTCTCAGTCCTTATTAAATGCCATGTGTAGCCACTGTTCAGGGACACTAGACTGCTGTGCTGTGTTCTGGAAGAAGATCTGGAATGTTGTGACAAGGTTTACACCAGCAGAATCATTGCCACTGATCGAAACACAAACGACACATAAAGCTTATTGCCACTGATTCAGTTTGAAAACCCAGACCCTAACCTGGAGAAATCCAAGACTGTAAACCTCTTCCAAAAGAGGTGGAAGTGAACAATGAGGGTAGATAATATCTTCTGAGTGCTTGCCTTTACCTCTCCAACATAGCACTTGTCTCCCTGGGATTAAGCTGCCATCACCCTCCTATTTCAGCCAGGCACTGGAAGCTCAAAATGATTGCACCATCCTGGTCTGACAATAGAGTAGGACTGTGTATCATCTGTGTGTCAATGACACCACAGCCCAAATTATTTCATTATTTCCTCAGTGGCCTCATATACATGTTGAAAGGAGAGATGACAGGATGAAACCTTGTGGAATCCTGCATGAGAGAGAGCTCTCGGGGCTGATGAGCAATTGCCCTATGCCATCCTCTGGGATTTCTCTGAGAGGAAAGAGTGGAACCACACAAGTGCAATCCCTTCTGCCCCAGCCTAGGTCCACAGGTGAGTCAGAAAAACGTCATGGTCAGCGTGATGGCCAGAAAGGCTGCTGGCAGAGCGAAACAAAACCACTTGGAAAAAACTTTCTGCGCTAATAGGAGTTCCCCATCAGCTACAGGAAATAGTGTAGCTGTCAGGATGCACTCAGTCTGGAAACCAGGTTAAATAGTTTTAGAAGACTTTAAATGAATGCAGAATTTCTTTACCAGAAGTCTCCGTCATCCACCAGAGTGCATTTTGTTCTGTCAGGAAATAAATTTTAGAGCTTGAGAGTGGCTGAATTGTTTTTGGTAGGTTTTTTTTGTTTGTTTGGTTGGTTACATTTTTTTTTAAACTAGTTGATAATTTATTTAAGGCAAGCTGGAATTTTTATTGTCCTGCTGGGAGACATTTACAATAAAAACTAGAAGTGGCCTGCAATGAGGTCCTGTATGTCGTCTAAGGATGACATATTCATCACATAATTGTAAAACTCAGTGAGTATTTCAGCCTGTGGAAAATCGTTTCAGTGGTTTTTTTGTTATGGGAAAGGTCAGTCCCATCAGACTTTTGTTGATCATCTCTATCAAACAGCTACAACAGTCCTTGAAAAAACCAGCATTCCATTCAGTTACAGAGTAAAGCATTTCATGCTTCATCAGGCTGACTGGAACTACTCTACTGGTCTTGACTTTCTAGATACTACAGTGAAAGCAGAATTTGATTTGTGGAATTAAAATTTTCCTTTTGTTTGATATTATTGTCTTAATTTGAGTAGGGAATGAAATCTCACATACATTTTGGTCTGAAAATAACTTCCTAAATTGCTCATTCTACTTCTACCAAAAAGTGCAGTAATTGCTAAGTTTAAATTTGAGAATATATTGGTGATATCTTCAGGTGATTGGTGTGAACTTGGTCTGCAGCGTACTTGTGCGTTATACTTGCTATGAATTGAAAATGTACTACATGAGAAAAGTCAGTGGCAAAATATTTTTAACGTAACCATATTATGTCTATATAGATATGAATAGTATTTGCATATATGTGTACAACCTTGGATCTACAATCATGTCTAAGAATAGGTACATAAATAAGCAACCTAAAAAGCTGATCATTACAAGTACACTTCAACTTCTTGAAACGTTTATGCTTCAGCTACAATTATATATGATTTCACTTTTTCTAAGGTTCTTTTCTGTCCTTTAATGTTCATTTCTTTGTCATCCTAAGTCAATATTTTGATGGGGTTTGTTTTTCTGTCTAGAGTTTTTAAGGTTGACAGATTTTCCATATATGTATATTCAAAATCCCTGAAGGAGTGGCATAGGAGTCAGGAAATGATTAGGAGGGAGGGTGATGGTAGGCCTGACCCAGGTGCATTCATTCTCAGCTAACTTCAAGACAAGAAGCAGTTTGATGGATATGTCCTGCTAGATGCTAGAACAATGGCCCGTAACAAGACAATGCAGGATTACTGCTTTTACTGCTTTAAGGTAATTGAACAAAACTTCAAATAATATCTAACACACAAGACTCGAAGTAATGAACTTCTGAGTAAATTTTAAAGCTTTTTTTTGAACGTTGTCAGTTATATTATCTGCATTAAAGAAGGGAAAAATATAAATCAGCAAATGATTGGAGATTTTTATACTTTAAACATATTGACTATTAATTACTTAAATCAGAATGTTTAGAATGAGGCAGGCATACTGTTCCTGTCTTTCTGTTGCTCTTTTTAGGCTGTTGAAAGCAAAATCTATGGTGGTAGTCTCATAATTCCATGTCTAACAAATGCTAATATGATTTCTGATTACCTTTCTAAATCCCTATAAATCAAAATAATGAAAACAGCATAAGTATTACCTACCTTTTGTATTAATACATATATGCAAAGATATGTTCTTTCTCTCTGGCAGTAAAGCCATGCACAAGCTGTCTAAATAGATTGTAAGTGGTGGTAACTTCACAAAATTATCATTTTGATTCTACATGACTTGTGAGCTCTCACTTTTGGCAAAGAACTTCAGAAATATCAGTTACTTCTTTATTCATCTTAAGGAGGTGAACTTTATCAAAATTGTTTTGTGTTAGAAGGCTAAGAACTACAGTTCTGACTAAAATTTTCTTTTGTATACTTTTTTGTAATGTTTTATCATGATTTGCTGTAACAAAAGACACACACTAAACTGCACTATTGTTTAGAGAGTTGTATGCCATCCTTAAACTCTTCTACCATTTGATTATATCTAAGATGACTTGGAGGCAGCATTTACTTTCTGGTAGCTGTTAAGAAGACAACTTATGATTTTGTAAGGGTTAGTGAAAAATCAATAATAACTGATGTTCTTGTAACATGCCTGCAGTGTGGAAGGTAAGTTGGGGGCAAAAGGTTATTTTCTTTGAATTAAGTGGAGAGAGGCTTGTAATATATACTAAAAGTGCTCAATTTCATGATAGACAACAGTTTTGAAATGTACCATGTAAGTTCTTTAAACACTTTACTGTTTTCCCCTAGCAATCTGACTGGTCAATTGGATTCAGGATCAAGGCATTGGATTATATTTTCTAAACTCATATCTGAAAATGTCTTTTATTTGTCACATGAAAAAAAAATATTCTGGAGCTGCTTCTTGTTTTCTTGCTTTATTATTCTAAAAGTTGTATCCTAACACTGAAAGAACACAAGGTTTAACTGTACAGAAAATGAAGACTACACTGATTGGAATTGAAATGAGACAACAATTAATAATTTCAATTAAAAAAATAAAACATAAAGTAATCCTTTCTAACATTTTTTGAATATGATTTTTTTGTATGTGTGAAAACTTTTCCTTATATTTCTCAGAGAGAACCTAAAGAAGAATAAAGATGACATTCAGGAACTCTTACATAGCCTTGAAATAATCTCTGTTTAAAATATATGACTAGTGAGTGAAACTTGAAACAGAGAAAAAAAAAGAAGAAATGTAACAATTCTCTTAATCAGTAACAAGATTTTTATTACAGTATGTGCAGATAAGTTCCCATAAACTTAATATATGTAAAATAATTTGAAAACACAGAATGGGAGAATTTTCTATATAAAATAACTCTCAAAATTGGGTTATCTGCTTTTAAAAAACTGTCAGTAATTCTGACATTTCTCATTTAATGAGTTTTCATATCCAGGTAAAATTTTCAGATGTGTTGTCAAGTCTTGAGATTTCATTTTCAGCATATTTCAGAACGTTAACATGTGTCTTCTCACCTCTCGGATGATTGTAATTCTTTTCCTACTGATATTACCTAAAAATTTATACCCTTTACAGATCTTTGCAAAGGTTTTGGTGGAATGATGCATATTAAAAAGCATTTATTCTAATTTGGTACTCTTGTTAGATGTCTTGACAAAAAAAGTCAAGGGTTGAAATCTTGAAAGTCTTCAGTGCTAATGCATCATTTTAAAATTAAATGAATTTTATTCCTCAGAATGTTATGTCTTTAGTTCCAGAGGTGAGAGCCATATAATGGCTAGAAGTGGTATAGTGCTGAGTTGCACCATTTACTTCCTAATGGATTCCCTATAAAATTCCCAAGTTATGCACTAGGTTCATCACATAGTGGGAATGCCAAGATCTTAAAACCTTAGCAATTTAGCCTGTAAGACATAGGGAATACTAAAGTAAATCTTGCCCTTTTGAAAGATTTCGAGGTTAATTTCAGTTTCATAATCATAATTGCAGTTTGATGTTAAGCAACAGGAATTTCTTAAAAAACAAAGAGAAAATCTAAGAGAATTGAATATTTTCTTTCAAAGTATAGCTGAATAAGGAGGTACAGCTTCTTGCTTTCTTCACAATGCTCAGCAAAGATACCTTATACATGGAGATCTAACATATTTGTCTTTGAAGAACTTGTATTTCACTCTGAACCAGAGAGATATACCTTCCTCTCCTTTGGACTCACAATTTAAACTTGTCTTAGTTGTAGGTGGTTAAACCCTTTCTATTGCAAGTTAAGTATCATTCCTTTATTTCAAACTCAGTAGGACAAAGGAAGGTTTCAAAGGAAGAGTATCACAGCCAGAGTAAGATTGCCCTTTTCTTCCTACCTACCTGTTCCCTTATTCATGCAAAGGATTAAGGAAGAGGGCATTTCTTTCAGGATTTGATGAATTAAGGTTGAGTTCTTACCCATGACTGAGACAACTCATGTTTACATTTTTCTGCACAAATCAGAATTTTATGTAAAAGTCCTTACTGAAACAGGAACTACTGCTGAAGTTTTTCCTCTGCCACTGTGTGCTCTCATCCCTAATCTACAGAACAGTCCATATTTTCCCTCTCTCCCTTTCCCTCACTTTGCCTCTGTTAACTGCTTCCATGCAAAGTGGATCAGGATCAGTAGGCAGAAACTGCAAGTATTTTTACCTTGGAATGGTCTAATGCCTGTGTGTTACAGCTGTTTACTGAGACACTGAAGCTTTAAATCTCCTTTGGCAGACGCTATTAAATTGACACTCTCAAACGTCTTTCACATTCGGCTCTAATGCTCCAGCTGATGACTGGCTGCACAGAAGAACGGTGTAATATCTGCCATGTGTCTTTCTTCAGCTGTTGCCATATTTTTTAAGGAACTTGATTTGTTAGGTCCTTTCAGAGCATACCTATTGAATTGATGACCATGCATGGAGAACTTGAGTGTGAATTCTGATAGGATCCAGGACTAAGCGGAGCTATAAAGTTTAATGTGGAAAACTGAGTGTCTTACTGCTCAGAGTGCTTCCAGCCCTGGAGGTTGGAAGCTGAATGTAGACTGAAACACAGCTTCAGTTTAGGTTGCCAAAGAACCAGATGGGGTAAAATGCTTAAATATTTTCTGGATCTAATCTCCAGACTCTAGGTTTGTATGAAAAATGCTGATACAACAGTTCAGAAATGAAGCAGAGTTCTTATTTGAGAGATAAATTAGACAATTTGATATTTACTACCACTAATCACACAAAATCAAACAATGGTCAAGAGATAGCTATAGTAATTCTAGGTGCTTTGTCTTTTTGTTGTTGTTGTTTTATTGGTTTTTTGTTTGTTTGTCTGGTTTTTGTTTGTTCATTTGCCTTTTTTTTTCCTGATCATCTCCCTGACCTGGAGAGTTGTTATTAAAAGAGAAAAATGCAAAGTGCTAGATTATACCTCAAATTTGCTTTGGATGAGAGCAATTGGCAGAGGCTTGGCATAACATCTCAGCTTCTGAGTTATTAAGTTAGTAGATTTCTCCATTAGCTGGAAAACATTTAAACAAAAGTACATGGTAAAAGAGATTAATTCACAGATCTCAAAAGACTCCTCTTCCTTACTTCCATATTTCATCCATGCTCCAATTCTTACACTAAGGCAAGGCTCGTTGTTCAGCACATTATTAGCAGTTGAAAATTCAGTCAGACTGAGGGAATAGGGAGGTTTTATTTTACTTGTAAAATTTCTTGCACTATAGAATTGTAAAAGGGCTTTTAGGGTCTAGCTTTTGCTGAAAAGATGTTAATAAGCTGTTTTTCTAATAATATGCTTTTCATAAAGGTCAATGATTGATTTTTTTGTTTTGCTAACACATACCCCACAATGATAATCAGTAGTGGGAAAAGTGTTTATATACAGAAGATATTAAAAATAATGGAGTAGATATTAGTTTTCAGTAATGGATATGAATTTTAACAGTATTTAAACAAGAATTTAGGTAAACTTTTCATACTAAAGCTTGTCGTTTTGTTGAGGAACACTTATTTAAATCATATAGAAATGAAATTATTTTGAAACACGGCTAAGGAGATTTCACCGAATACCTTATGCACACATTACACTCAGATGTTGTACCGTAATGTTGACAGAAAATCTACTTGAAATATTTTTATGTATCGTTTGCATCCATAGTCAGTAGCTGCAAGATAAATAATTGTAGAGACAAGGTGATTTTTATACTGAGTCATCACAGCTTTATAAGTAATTTTAATTATTAAGTGATGTATATTTTAAAGACAACAATTTGCTTTGAGCTGCAGATTGAGACAGAGGAAACTTACAGACCTGACAAGGCTGTGCCAATACAGTGACTCTGCTACTAGACATTGCAGCTGGACATTTCTTACAGCTCGTTCTTTTTTCTTGTTCCTCTATTTCCCTCCATAGAGGTCCTTCTGTAGTGCCATGGTAGAGGAGCTAAGGATGTCTCTGAAGTGTCAGCGTCGATTAAAACACAAGCCACAGGCCCCTGTTATTGTGAAAACAGAAGAAGTTATCAACATGCACACGTTTAACGATAGAAGGTTGCCAGGTAAAGAAACCATGGCATAGAGCTGGGAAGCCAAATACCCCAAGCACAAACTGTCGTCTTTTTTCCAAACAACCTTGCGAGAATGTTTCCTGTGGAAATATGCAACAAGTGCAAAATAAAATGAGTTACCTCATACCGCTGTGTCTATGAACTAGAGACTCTGTGATCTCAGCAGTTGCAATGGCCAGACTCGAATCACAAGCATCATGGATCAACCAATTTATGCAGGGTTACACTGTTTGTCATGGGTTTGCACCATTCTGAATGAATGAATGTTCCATGTGAGTTTTGTGGCTGGTTTCAAATGCAGTCTAAGTGAGAAGTTACAGGTTCCTTTTGAAGTTCAACGGTTGCCAGGAGATGGAGGATAAATGTCCAAGACCATATAGACCACAGAAGGAGTCTCATAAAAGTAATATCTCAGAACTGTAGTGGAGCAAGAAACCGTACGGTCTTCTGAACTTTCCAACACAGAAGAGTTGGTAACTGCTGGTATACTGAAACTACCATCTGGACAGGCGATATGAGCTTCCTGGGTGGAAAAAATGTTAAAAGTGAAGAAACATGAATCCCATGAATAAAAGGATAAATATGAGGATGCTCACCTGCTTTTTCTGGACTGTTTGTGACACTGAACTTAGTAAATAAATAATAATTTAGAAAAAAGTAACTTAAATTTAACTGGGTTGGAACTTTGGTCTAAAAAATCAACAAAAATATTTCCACAATTTTGACCCAATTTTTAGATGAATGAAAGTTTCCTTAGTACAAAGGAATGTATCTTACAACCTTTAGATATAAGCAATTAATATTTTTTTTCTATAATTGTGAAAAGAGGGAAGGGGGTGGGAAGCAGTATATTTCATACATAGAGGGCTTGCATTTTAGCCTGAATGGGTTTTGAAACCCTTGTTCCTGCTACTAATTGAACTCAATGGAGCCTGTGCAATTCTCGCTAATGTTGGGAGTGGGACGGGTCACCTAAAAGAAATGAATGCCGAGAACTTTAAGGAGGACTGCATTTTTCAATACAGTCACAGTACTAAATGAACAAAATTCTTGAGCAGTTTTTTTTTCCAAAAAAAAAAAAATGTTCAGGTTTATTTGTGGAAATGCAAGATTTCTATGAAAATAGTTTTTGTATGGAAATTTTTCTAATACTTTTTATCAACAAAATAAGAACATGTGTTTCTGTCGGGGGTGTGATGCCAAGCATGAGTGGTAGTGTGTGCACACCACCAACGTTTGGTGAAAACTATTTTTATCATGAAAAAGGAATCTTAGAAGAGACATATTTTCAAGTTATATAATATAAAAAAATAGGTGCACTACCACCACTGCTTACCATGCTACACCCTTGGTTTCCACTAAGCTGATAACATGCTGTCATGAACAATTGTGTGTAAATGGTAAAAGACACAGACCTCTTGACCACATTGTGAGAAAAGTTAAAGTGCACTCAGTTTGCTGTTTGAACCAATGCACAAAATTTAAAAAAAAAAAAGAAAAAAAAAGATAAGAAAGAATTAAATTTATGTCAGTTTTAGTTGTTTTGGTTTTGTTGTGTGATTTGAGCAACGTATGTACAGTACTTTGTGTCAGTACTGGTACTTAGCTTCAGCTTAGTGCCCTATCCTGACAATTCTTGCCACTAAATGTGTGGCAAGAGAGTTTACTGGGATTTCTGAGACAAGCCTTTACAGTACATTGTGCTACAATTTGAAGGATCTGGCTCTTAGCTGCTTCAAAGCTAATTTATATGTCCTGACTGTGGTGAGTTCCTGGACATAACATTTTGAAATACTGCCGTACAGATGCTGAATCTTGCATCTCTTTCTACTGTAAATTTATTTGTATTTCAACAAGAAATGCATAGGATGAATTATGTAGGAATGTTATGTCAGCCGAAAAAGAATATGAAGATGGTCTTTACATGGAAAATAATTAATTTGACTAATTAAAAAAAACCACAACAAAACATTGAAATTATCATAAACTGTCAGTCACTGGTGAGTAATAAGATCGTTTGTTTACTGGCACTTAATTTAGTCTTATCATCAACTTTATAGCACAGGAACATAAGACATACAATTTAAATTGTAGAAATTATATAATGAAATTTGGGGGGAAATGGGAGGTTTGTGTCTACTACCCAGTGATCATATATCTTCATAGAGATTGAGCTGGCCATTTCCATTGTGAGCAGGGACTGAGAAAGCAAATTCTCTTATATTTGTGAGTTTCATCCCCATTTATGTGATAATAGAGAACAGGTTATCTTTGTCTGAGGTATAAACAAGATAAAAACACCTTTAGTAATTATTCTGGAAATGAGTATACTTACATAATTTATATTTAAGTTAATTCTTTAAAACACAAAGGGGAAAGAGTAACTGTCATACAACACAATGAAAACTCCTAAATATGATGGCTTGGAATGGAAAAAAAATTGGCTATTGCATTTGATTGATGATTTACAATAAAATTTGTAAAATCATGTAATAAAATGCTGTATTATATTCAAACAAACCTTTCTTTTTTCCATTGAGGATGTTGATATAAGCAAGGTTTTATTCTCAACATGATGCACCTGACCAATATTCATTAAGCTTTATGTGAGCCAAAGTAAGTGTGAATGCAGAATATGTTCCAAATATTTTATTGGGTCAAAGTCCCCCAGGGAAAAAAACTCCTATCACAAAAGTAGTGTGGCTTAATTAAGATTTTAGTGAGAATTTCAACCTTCCATTATTAAAGGAAATATGCAAAGTAACTGGAGATTTATATTAAAGATCAAGAGTAGAAGTGCATGGTTCCACAGATTCATAGTAGGATAATGTGTTTATTTTTTTAAAGTCATACATTAACTCATGCTGTTACTTTGTTATACATTAGTAATTATTTCTCTATTAAGACATTTACAGAAAATTGACTAATGAAGACCCGACCCCAAAGCAGTAGAAAATACTACTGGTAGTTTTGTCCTCCAAAAAGCTCAATAGTTCATTTTCCTTTCACTGTTATGAACAAAATCCTCAGTTCTGAAAAAAACTTCCTCATTTTGAAAGGCCTCTGAAAGGCTAGTTTAAAATTCTCAAATTCTCATGTAGTATAAATTTCTACACTGTCATTAAAATTGATGGAACTACACCAGTTCAAATCAAGTGAGTATCTGGTCCATGAAGATTCAGAGTCTGTACATAACTGCTTTATGTGGTTTCATGTAACAACTTAACTAGTCTGCTGATTTCCCAGGATGGGAAGATGGGTTCTTCTCTGTTCGACCTTGAAAGTCATTATAGAGAAGACTTTTAAAGCAGTTGTAGCTCCGTTGTATGGTCCTACCTGCTGGATGACAATTGGAGGCAAAAATTGAATAGGAAGGGTTTTTTTCCCTGTGTCTGTTTCAATGAAAATAGAGATGTATAATCTTTAAGAATTCTCAAGACACACAATTTAGATCTTCAAGTTGGCTTAGCATGGTTGTATAGCAATAGATAACTATGTGGATATTGTAGAAAAAATTACAAAATCCCTTTTATCTTATTGATAAGATAAACATCATGTGTGAAGGACTAGTAGCAAAAATTGTGAACGAAATAGTTGGATGAAATCAAGAGATCTGTGGTGCTTTATAGTGAATGAGGATTTGTCCAATTATAGACATCAGCAGGTCATTTCATAGTATTCTCATTTCACATAAACATAAGTACAGACATATCCAGGGAGTATCTGGCAGGGTTTTTCTCAATTTTTATCTCAATTTCTATCTCAAATTTAAGTTGAAGAATTCAGTATAGGCTTGAAATAACCTTTTCTTTCATTTTAATATTACTCAAGGCTCTGTGCATTAATCCTTCCTGGTTTCATGCATAGAGTGTTTCCAAAACCCAAAATAACATTGTTTAGTCCTACTTCACTAACTAGTTAATATTTCAGAATAAAAAAACCATAATTTACAAAAAAAAAATCCCCCACAAAAATCCAAAGCCTCAAATAAAAGTAGGAGAAGTGCCCTGATACTCTACAAAATCAAAATGTTTTCAGGGAAAAATAGTCATGAGCAGAGATAATGGCATAAAAAGAGGTAAATGATAATACTATAAAATAATTTTTGTATTTTTATTATTTAAGGATATTAGAAAAATACGTACTGTATACTTGAGACACAACTTAACTTAGTCTCCAAATTCATCAGAGTCTCCAAATATATCAATAAACACAAAATATGATGACTGATATACTGACTACTTTGAAAGAAGTGTCAAAACTCCTCCTTCTGAAGAATCAAAATTTTATCCAATACAGCTCCAAATATATACTGACATAATATTTAAGGCAAAACGAGGTGTACAGAAGTGATTGTATTTTCTGGAATAATTTCAAGGACATATGGGAAAAGAAAGGGTCGCTGAGGTTGGCTTGTCTGACTTATAAGATCATTGTTTTTCAACCTCAAATGTGGTAGTGTCCTATTCCCTTCCTTTCCAGTCTAGCCTCTCTGCCTTCCTACAGACATCTCTGGCACTATCAAATTTCTTTTCAAACCCCTTTTCTTCTAGCTTTCCTTTTAATATAGTTCTAATTTAAAATAAAGTTACTCAAACACCTCATCTCCCCAGTTTGTATCCATGAAGATAAATACATTAGCTTTTCATGTGACTGTAATCTAATTGTCTTTCTTTTTATTTACTACCCCTCTCTGTCCCCTGCCTGTGTTATCTTCTCCTGTTGTTCTTGTACTTGCCTAGACTGTAAGCTCTTAGGGGGCAGGGAATCTGTCTTTGATTTGTTCTATGTAGCACCATGAACTATGGAGCTATATAAATAATAAAAAATAGATCTTCTTAAATGATGTTTGAAGTGATAGTGATCTGATCGACTGACAGTCTAGTAATATATTGTTTTAGTTCATTGCCTGAAATCCTAATCACTGCAGCAATAGAATAATCAAAAAATAAAAATAATAAAACCAACCCAGAGGAGCTATTACATTGACTCATCTTACTGGAATTTTCCCTACATGGTCGGAGTATAGAAATAGAACATCATGTTCACATATCTTCTATAAAGATCTTAATATGAAATCAACTACAGGAAAAATGAAAAAAAATAGGTTAGCATAGATGTATAGGATGAGTTTTGGAAAGAGAACTTTTATTTGGTTTAAGCTTTGAAAAGTTATGATTAAGAGATTTGTTAAGTTGAAATCTATAGCAATCCTGCATTATTAACTATTTTATGGACATTATTAGAAATTTTCTATGAAATATAATTTTAATCAAAATTAAGGAAATACTTCCTCTTGTTTCTACTCAAGAACACTAGCTTGGACTGGAATGACAGAATTGTGGGAATTTAAGAAAAATTCTAACTATGTAAATGAAAGGGAATGATGCATCTGATCTCGAGGACAAACATATCGGCTTTCTCTTTTATCTTTTTCTTCTTCAAGGAATGATATTCTGTGTCATTGAACTTAGTTTTTCCAAATGTTGAAATGTACACTGGCAATTACACATAGATCTGTCTTTGAGGAATTCTCAGAGCCAAGGGAATGCCTTTCTTTCCTAATCACACAATGTATAGTTTTCCCAGCTATTTAGGAAATCTAGTCCAAGCTAAAAATAATGGAAAAATCTTAGAGTTCCCTTCTTTGCAATGACTGTAGGAGTCCTACATTAAAATTACCTGATTTGTATGAAAACTTTGAATATTGGTAAAGGTTTGAGCTATTGTTAATGTTCCTTGGGCAACACTGTCCACCACAGACCAAATTTGTAGTGATTTGGTTTGGAAGGTACAAGTTCAAACCTTATGATGGGTTTATACCAAAGGCTGTCTCTTGACAGTTCTGCACAAGAAGACAGTTGGCTGTTAAGCCCAGGGAGTGAAAAGCAGCCTAGCACAAATGTAACCATGTCATTCTCTTTCTGCTTTAACCACTCTGATTGTCTGGGCTATTTAGACTCACGTAGATCAACGGAAAATTCTGATATGTATGTCTGCTACGCCATTTTATGCATTAATGTCCATGTTAAAAATGCTAATTTGTAATAAGTAAAATTGGGTTGTGGGCTTATCATAGAAGAATTGTATCACAGAATGCTTTTGGGTTTGAATTGTTGAGTCCAATATCTTCTCTGGATGGAAGAACCTTCTGGAGACTGTCAAGTACAATGACCTTGTTCAAAGCAGGGTCAGCTAGAGAAGTTTGTGCAGGATGTTGTTCACTCAGGTTTTGAATATTTCCAAGGATGGAGACATCCCAACCTCTCTGTTTCCAGTGTACAATTATGGCTTCAGTGAAGAATATATTTTTTTCTCACATTTAAAGGTAATTTATTGCTTTTCAGTTTGTGTTCATGGCCTCTTATCCTCTCACTGGCCACCACTGAGAATCTGGTTCTGTCTTCCCCCGTCAGATTTTGCTGAGTTTTCTCTTCTCCAGGCTTAGGAGTCCCAGGTGTCTCAACCTCTCCCTCTATGACAGATGCTCAATCCTTTAATCACCTTTGTGGCTACTCACTAGGGACCATAATCTGTTAAGTACATGTCTCTCTTCTACTGGGGATCCCAGAACTGGATCCAGCATTCGAAATGCACCTCATTGGAAGGGGAAAGATCACACCTTTTAACCAGTTGGCAGTGTTCTTCCTAATGCAACCAAGGGTTCTGCTGCTTTTCTTAGCTGAAAGGACACATTGGTGGTTCGTGGTCAGTTTGTTTTCCACCAGGACCCCAGGTCCTCTTCTGCAAAGCTGCTATCTAGTTGATTGACTCCCAACCTGGGCTGGTACATGGACTTGTTCTTCCCCAAGTGCATGACTTATCATTTCCCTTAGTTCAATTTTATGCTGTTTCTGTTAGTCTCCAGCCTGAAGTCCTTCTGAATGGCAGCACAGACTTCTACTTTATCAAACACTCCTCCTTTATGTAGGGTGCATAATTGCTGAGGATACACTCTGTCCCATCATACAGAAAATTAATAAAGATATTAAAAAATATGAGACCCAGTATGGACCCTTTGGATACATCTCTAGTTACAGGCCTGTGGCTGGACTTTCTGATGCTGGTTACAACCCTTTCACCATGACAGGTGGGCCAGTTTTTAATAGACCCTTATTGTTCACTGATCTAGTTCACACTTCATCACTTTATCAGTGAGGTTGTTATGGGGGATAATGCTGAGAACCCTGCTAAAGAAAAACAAGCAACATCCACTTTTCTTCCCTCTTCCATGAAGCTAATTTTCTCATTAGAGAAGGCTATTAGGTTGGCCAAAGCTGATTTTCCTTCTATATATCCATGCTGACTATTTTAAGGCACTTACTTGACCTCAATATCTTTGGAAAAGATTTCAGGAATTTTCTCCATCATCTTCACAGGGATGGAGATGAGGCTGGTGAATCTATAGTTTTCCACGTCCTCCTTATTGCCCTTCATGAAGGGAGGAGTGACGTTTGATTTCCTCCAGTCCTCAGGCATCTTTGTAAGCCACCATGAGCTTTCAAAGGTTATCAAGAGTGACTTCACAATGACATCAGTCATCTCCTTTATCCTTGGCAGGTGCATCTCATCAAGTCTTATCAACTTATGTATGTCCAGTTTGTTTAAATGTTCCCTGACATAATCCTTGTCCACCAAAGACAAGTCTCCTTTTCTCCAGACTTTCCACTGGTCTCAGGGACCTGACTTTTCTGAGGGCCAGCCTTACCCATAAAGACCCAACAGAAGTACATTGCCTTCTCCATGTTCTGCATGCCATCAGTTCTCCACCTTCATTCTGCAATCATACCATGATTTCCTTAGTCTTCTTTTTGTTGTTGATATATCTGTAGAAACCTCTCTTGTTGCCTTTTACTATGCTTGCTGGATTCAGTCCAGGTGGGCTTTGGTATTTGTAAAACTGTGACTGCATTCCATAACTGATATACTTGAGATTCTTCTAAGCAAGCCTTGGAAAGCCAAAGGCCAAATTCTGTTCTCATGACACTCAGGATTATGATCTAACTTTTTACCTTGATCTTCTTCCCTCAAAATCCCGAGATCCGTCACCTGCAACCAATACTGATTCCTTAATCTTTGTAAGTATGAGATCCAGCAAAGTCTCCTCTTGGCTTCTCCAACATCCCTGTTTTGATGATAAATTACTAGTTATCACCAAAATGCCGTAGGAATCTTCTGGGCTGATTGTGCCTTGATGTGTTACCTCTTTAGCAGACACCAGGGTACTTCAAGTCCATGTGAGAGCTCGAAGAGTTTGTGAACATGAGGCTTCTTCCAGTTGTCTGAAGATATAACCTGCTTGAAATTTGCAACATGCAAGACAAATGATGTACTTTACATCAGACCATAAATATCCTTTCATCTTTATTTCCAATATAATTTCGTCTTCATTCTCTTGGAAATCTTTATTCAATAATAATTAAAAAAAATCACCTCTAATTAGAAAAAAAAATAAGGATTTTTTACATATTTGTTACCATTTTCTGAATATTGTTATTATTTCTGAATATTTCTGAACGTTGCTAAGAGAATCATGACTAAACATCTCTTTAGATAGACTTCAAATTTTAGTGAATTGTCTGATTAGGTGTAAAAAAAATTTCATCTCCGCAAATGTGATGGACCACATTCACTACCTTGGAGTGAATAGCAAAGTGACTGAAAACAGCTTTTGCTGTTCTGTTTTGTAACATTTCAGACTGTTCAGTTGCTTCAAAATGGAGACACATTTTCAGCATACCTTATTAACTGTCATGTTTCCATCGTTCTTCTGAAAGTTTTGAAACAAAGTTGCCTAATGAGGGGGAAAAAACCCCCCACAAACTAAAAAACCCCTTTAAAACCAACAACAAAACCACCACCCCCCAAACAAACAAAAAAACCCAAATAAAACAAAAAAAAAAAATCTATTTGTGTCAAAGGTTTATGAGATCCAGCAGCTTTTTTTAGTCCAGAATACTATCATATCACTCAATAACTTTTCAGATAGTAGGATTTTAAATCATGGACTCATCTTAATTTGGTAACTTTGGAAGCACATGTGTAGCTTTCAAATTCCCAGAAGATGAAATAGCTGCTATTATCTGAATCAGCCCTATATCAGAAGAAAGTGTTCAAGAAACATGGTTGTAGTAAAGCTAAATATGTAGCTCTATTTGGTAAACCTTATCAGGCTTTTTCATTTTAGCTTTCACCTTTAACTCAAATCTCCTAACAACGACTTGCTTTGCACTCTTGCTTCTCTTTATATATCTTAAGATCAGTACAGTGCTGTAACAGACAGATGATCTTTGGCAGAAACTTGCCTGGGGAAAAAATATATGGTCCTTAAAATCAAAATAACCTGGTTATAACCAGGCTATTGATAGTTGTCCATATCTCATCTCAAACTTTCTTTTCTGGTGATAAGTATTCAGATTGCTAGATTAATTTTCCTTACCCTTTTCTTTATTCCAGCTGTGCACGGTTTTACATTATAGGAATAAGTAGTGTAACACCATGTTCAAGAAATTATCTATGAAGTTAGGAATCATTTTAGTTTCTACAAGGCTGTGAACCAATTCTCAGACTCACATGTGAATGTATGGTAGGTGGTTTTAGCAGACTGAGTTTCATGATAATAACTTAACTTTTATTGTAATTTCAGTGCCTTTTCTCTATCTTTTAGTTTTTATCCTGGTAACTGTATTTATTTGTTTGGTTTTGGTTTTAACCTTTGTGTTCATGTAGAGTGACTGTAAAACCAGAATGGTATCAAAATTCAAACATTATATAATAGCAGTAGAACAAAAGAGATGAGTGGTTTCTCAGGTTGGTACATGTGACTCTTGGGGATGGCCTGTGCAGGGCTAAGGGTTGAACTCAATGATTCTTGTGGGTCCCTTCTAACTCAGCATATTCTGTGATTCTATCTCACCTATAAGATATTCTGGTTCAAGAAGTTTATGTGATGGTATCACATTTACTTAAGGACCCCCTTCCAGAATATCAGTTGTTCAACTCTTCTTAATGTGTTCAGACCCTCTGTAATATAAAAATTCTGTATTACTAGCATTGTTTTGACAAGACAAAGTTCAATCATGCTGCACATCATCAATACATCTGCTATATCTTATTCTAATTATGGAACAAAATTAATGTGATAAGACTTCAGAGATAGTGGGACTTTAGTTTATCTATATACATGGCCTATAGGCCTGCCAGGATTTCTTTGGAAGCTGGTAAAAACCCATAAACAGTATTATAAATCAAATAGCTATTTTTAAACAGTGACGAAAAAACACTACAAGATGACTTTATATTTTAAATGGAAGATACAATGAAGTATGGTCTTTGTAACAAGCTATCCATGGATGAATACATACTAGATGAACTACACGGAATCTTGTTCTAGAATATAATTGAATGACCCAATTTTCCACCTGTTTATTAGGATGTCAAGTTCTTAACACATTATAATTAATATTGACATCTTTGACACTAAAAATTGAACAGTGTGAGCTTTGCTTGAATGTCCTAAATTCTACGGACTTTGAATTTAACCAGGTTTACATGCCTTACTTGTTAGGAAAAGGTTATGAGAAGTAGATAATTGATCCTGAGCCCAGTGAGTTCAGCACCCCATTGGTGGCACAGATTAATTTTTAATATGGAGGCTGTCCCAGGTCAGTCATTTTTCATAGCAACTCATTATGAAGTTGAGTATGCTATAATCATGCCACTTTTCTAACACCTTGCCCATCATGAGTGGAATTAATGGGAATTTTTACAGAGTATTTGGACTGGTGAATTACAGGAATTGATATGTATTAGTCCACACTTGCCCTTAAGGCTTTCCCATATATGATATGGTGGGCTTTTTTCATGAACTCTATATATTGATGCACTAATTACTACATGAAGCTTCCTTTCTTGGCCTCCTGGTCAGATCAATGTTATATATTTTTAGGGTAACACTGATCTGACCAGATCAATGCCTCTTTTTAAGGTGACAAATGGCTTTCTGAAGACAAAAAGAATAAGCAGTCATAGCCTAGGTTATTTACTTTAAAACATGTCAGGAGATGGATCTAAAAATTATAAATATGGCATGAAAATGAAAATATTGATTGATCCATTGAAGAGTTGGCATTCTTTAATATTCAGTGTATAAAAAGGCAGATAAGATTGCCTATTCTTGAGTGAAACTATTTTTTTACTTCTCATTAGCAGTCTTGAATCCTATTTCTAAACTTGTACGAGTCTCTCTTTAAACCTGACAGATAACCAGCAAGTGACTGATAAGAGATTTCATCATTTAATGCTCTTAAATTTTCTTTTCAGTAATCTAGATGATTCATAATTGCAATTGACTCCATTTTTCTCTGCTAGTTTAATTACGAAATTCTTGCAGTGTGTCAGTTTCTTTACAGATTTTCAGATTACTAAATTATAGATAATTTTTGTTATAATTCTGAAATAATTACTCAAAATTAAGGATATTTTTAAAATTTCTCAAGGATGTATCTAGTTTTGTTTTTTTTTTTCCATACTGTGAGACTGCTAAAACAGCTTGTGGGTTAAATTTATTCATATATTTATAACTCCATCTGTTGGAGATGCAGATACTTTCTTTGTGTTCCTCAATGCATGTAAACAAAATTTTTAGTTTATCTGTCTGTAATAGTTTTATTTATGTATGTATGTCCAGCAGAGATCTTCATTACAGGGTTTGATTTCCTAAAAGGCATCAATATTTACATCCTCATCATGACCTCATAATGAGTATCGCTTTCCAATTTACAGAATGGTATAAGTGACAGGAGTGAGTTGCCTAAATTGGATGAAAGTCTGTGTCTGCTGTCTCCTGGCCATTTGAATGCAGTATAAATCCAGGTTGCTGTCAAAAAGAAAGATTATTTCCTTTCTCCATTTTCTAGTTTTTTAACTGCATTCCCTCTTTTGTGACATCATTATTTATTTATTTTTACCATATAATGGGAAGGATCTCTACTGCAGAAAACTAACTGTAGGCAACTATAACCATGTAGTCTTCCCTTACGTAAGAATTCTTTTTTCCCACATGTTGATGGAGAAATAGTTCAGCAGCCCATTTCCGTACTTGAAGGGAATTGGAAAATGATGCTTGGTTTTGTCTTCAGCAACAGGCCTGGCCTTGGTATCACACTTGGAGTACCTGTTTAATTTGGGTGCTGGCCAGCCATCCTATGTACAGCTGTTTTGGGAAGGTGGGTTCTGTAGCAGGTGTGAGCCCCAGCATCTCTGCTAGTGAGTTCTGCACACTTTCCCTGCCTGGATATCAGGTGCTCAAGCCAACCAAGTCCTAGTTTCCAGCTCTGTTCAGCATGAGGACTCAGTTCTCCCTCTGACTCATTTGCAGCTGGAGCACTGCAAATGGACTGAGAAGACTGCAGCATAGCCTGGAGAAACCCACTACACTTGGTTTTGAGACAGAATAATAAACCCACTTAAAACATCACTACTTTAAAATGCTTTGAATCAGAATTTTCCTTCTCTGAACCATCTCAAACATAGTACCATTTTCCAAAACAGTCTTCAGCCTTTAGTAATTTAATTCCCATTTTGCATAGTCGAACATGGATATCCACAAGTACCAATAATGAACATTCATGGGGAAAAGAGAGTCGATGCCAAAAAAAACGTGTTTTGTTAAATTACTTGTGTTGTTAAATTGCTTGGAGGGCCATTTTTTCAGATCTTGATTTACTTTTCATTGCTGCGACTTTCTCTCTCTTTTACCCTGGTATTTATTCTTCTTATTTTATCACTTTAAGGGAAAGCTATGAACTGTGGAAAGCTTAATTTTATCCCATATCCTTTCTTTCTTAGTATCTTCAGATTCTGATACTAAGAGTCTCTCTGGGACAGAAATGTAGCAATATTTATTTTTCTTCTGTGCAGACCAGATGCCTCTCTTAAACTGCTTTGGCTGCTATTATTCTCCTAGCTGGAAGGCCACTTTTGGATGTGAATATGGATAACCTTAGTTTTTCAGAAGCTACATCTGAGTTAATGCATAACAATACTAAAACACACAATATTACTTCATTTTCCAGATAGAAAGAAAAAACTTTGTCTCATTTTTGTAAAAAAGAAGAGAAAAATAGTGACAGCTTCTGCAGGAAGAGAAACATAAGGTGAAAATAATTTTGCAGTTGTCTTTATGAGAAAGTGGGAGTCTTACTCTGTAGTTCAGTTTCTGTGCACAGAAAAAATGAAACCACTAATAATCAGGGTAAATCTCAAGGAAACACATAATCAGCCAAACCAATTCTGTTTATATTGCAGGTGTGTCAGATCCTGACCAAAGTTGTGTTCACTCCACCCAAATCTGCCTGATAGTGTGATCAACCATACAGTTTCCCATCACAAAAATCCTGATGTCAATTCAGCTTGCACTAAAGTCTGATTTAATCCCTTATATTCTCAAGGCTCCTGTTTCATAAATCAAAACTTGTGCTAAACACAACTTGTCTGTAATCAAGATTTAGGAACATGATCATTTTTTATTCAAAGAGTTACTGAGTATTTTTGTCTCCCAAAAGGATATTAGTCCTTTCTCAGCCCTGCTATAGGTATTCTGGAGCGCAAAAAGAGTGCATTACCACCCTCTTTTCACAGAACGCTAGATGGATCACTGACTACAAACAGTGTGTAGTTAGACTTCTGCATAAACTCTGTGTTTGCAAAATAAGCCAAAGGTGTCTGTTGTGGCTAACACAGCATGGGACATCTCTACTACCGAACAGTCAGAGCCTTGGCTCAACTGTGAGCTTGTGAGAGAAGGACTTGATGGTGCATTTGGATCTTCATACTCTCTTTTATTATTCCTCCAGCTTGGAAACATGGAGGAGTTTCACCCTTGATTGGAAACCAGCCTTGAGTCCTTCCCTACCTGTCTTTCTTATTTTTCTCTTTCTTTTTTTTGTTTTGTCTTTCTTGTTTTCTTCCCCCTTTTTTTTTTCCTTTTTTCATTTCTTTTCCATCTTCTTTTTTCCTTCCCCCATCCTTTTGCTTTTTAATCTGTGTGTTTTGTTTGTTTGTTTTCATTTGTTTTTGTTTTGTTTTGTTTGTGGGTTTCGTTTGTTTTGTTGGGTTTTTTTTAACAGAAAAAGTTATTAGGACAGGAGAACTGTGTAATTCTCTGTGGTATATCATTCTGTCTATATTGATATCTGTTTGCAAGCTGCATTTTGTTATTTGGAGCTTTTCCTCTTTAGTCTGGGCTGTTTGTGCTTCCTCTACTGTGAAGAACATTACATTCATGGAACATTTATTTGGAACTGTGAAGAGAGATTTGTGTAGCTGCAGTGAAGGGAGGGAGGTAGAAAATGAAAACTAGAATCAGTGTCTAATAATCTGTCTTTGTCTTATGTTAGCTCAATTCTGTCTAAGTACTGTCTGGGGAAGGTAATAAGCGAGAAAACATGCCATTAAGGGATTTCCTGCAAGAGGGTGTATTACACGATCAAAGGCCCATTAGTGAATAAAGCTGGCTTGGTGTTATTTCATACTTACTCTCTAAAACTCTGTCTGTTTCAGTGGCAGGGTAATGAAAGCACTGAACTGCATCTGGTATTTGTAGAGGAGTCTGACTTACACCTAAGGTATAGCTTCATATTTTCATTTGGCTCAGGAAGGCAGGAACAGGTATAGTGGATCCTCATAAGAATTTCAGACTGAACATGTGATTCTCCTACTCAATGGTCCTGAGGATCTTCTTAGATGTGAACTGCGGTGATGATCTCAAACAGCAGAGGAAGTTGATGTTGGACACAGGATTACAGCGTGGGGAGTTCTGGTTTAGCTTGGATCATAGTGGACAACACTGCCCTTTGTGAGAGAATTACCACAGAAAAACATGCTGAAAACATTTAAGCTCTGACTTGAATGATGTGAAATGCATTTAACCACTTATTCTTAACATTCATTCCCCAGATGTAAAGCAGTAAAGATTAAGAAGGCTCTTTTCAACAGGTTATTCAAAATGGACAGTATTTCTCAACCTCATTTTTAACCTTCTGTTGTTTGAACTGTAGGCAATTCTCAAGACTGAAAATTTCTTTTGTTTTTGGCCTTTAACAACATCTGTGTAGTGAAACGAATATTTTGCATGTTATACTCCTGTCATTTTGTAAGTTCAAATTATCCGTGCTTGACCTTGTCATTGATATTTTTAGCTCTCTGAAATATTTCTAGCATATTCCTTTTAAAAAGAAAGAGTTGGCAGTTGTGTTCATGATGCTTGTCATGAGAAGACACTGTTTTCTTATGTGAAACTAGTATGGTTTCAAAGAGACAGGAAAAAGCTATTGAAATTACGCCACTGAAGCTGCAGAACGTTTCTTGGGAATGATGCTGCACCATAATGCAGTCAGATACTAACTGTGGCCATATTTCAGTGAAGAACATTTTAGTAGCATGAGGAAATTCAGCACCCAAATCTATAAGAACACAGGAAAAAAAAAAAGAGAAAGGACGGAAACAGAATTAAAGTAGTAATCTCTGCTAATTCACTTTATGTTCTTTTTTAACCTTCCAAAATAAACACTGTATAGCAGTGGCTATATCCCATGAACACATGGGATTATGGCTGACTGGCCATAATCTTACCCTTCTTCCAGACTGGTAAGAATTATCTCACTCTTTATACAGAGTGGTTTATCCCTGCCTTTGCAAGCCAGCTACTGTAACCAGCACACAGACGTCTTGTGTTCCTCCACTCAGTAATTCTTTTAGTTTCTTTAAAGAATTCAAGGATATAATTAGTTGTGTTCTTTACTCTCCCGAGTTATTTTTCTCTATTCATCCAAGATAGGAAAGTGACAGTCTCACCTTAATCATCTCCCTGACAAATGTATCTTAACAGAAGCTGAATAAATATGGCAGAAATGAGTTGTTTTCATATTTAAAACTGGAGTAAAACATCAATTTTGTTAGTCCTTAATGTTCTTTTATGCAAATGCAAGAGAAAAAATTACTCACCTTTGCCAATCTTTTAGTCTACTTGGAATTTGCAAGCTGAGCTTTGTAGAAAGACTGGGAAAGTCCCTGATTAAGGGACACCTCTTAGAATTGAAGAACCTGAGAAGCTGGGTTTATAAGGTCTGATATCAAGATTGCAATTACAGCACTAAATCAACCTGGAATCAGTTTAACAGGAAAAGGAGAGGGAATACAGTCTTTGTGAGTGTCTGAGATTATTACAGCTTTAAAGATATTCTTTAGACTATGAAAACCCTGTCAACACTGCAGTAAACCTAAATATTAACCAATATTAACTACGTTAGTGAAGATGTAAATTGAAAATAAAATTGGCAACAATGATATAAAGAGTTTTGGGATTAAATATTTATGTTGTTTATGGAACCCAACCCCTTGCAATGTATTTTAGAGAATATATAACAGACATGACATTTTTCCTTACTGCATCCTCCCCTCCATTTTCCTTGCCTATCATTGTCATCAGAACCTTAGACAAGGAAGATGTTGCAGAACTTGCTTAATTTTGTGTCTATTGCAGTATTCCAGTGTATGTTCCATTGTATGTAAAAGTATCATTGAAAGAATAATTAAACAGTCAGAGCAAGACACAAGTTTGCTAAAAGGTTTTATTTACTTTTGTGTGCAGCGTATAAATGCACATGCGTTTAGACCACAGAAATTTGAAGGACCTATTTTTCTAATTATTCCACTTACATTCAATTATGCCTTTTCTGGACTTCACCAAAACAATTACCATCACCCAGAGAGCAGCCTTTTAGGTAGCTACACAAAAGAGCATATTATTATCATTTGCTGTTAACAGAGGCAAACCGAGAAAACTGCTACAAAAATAGCAGCAACCTGCTCTTGTGACTTTGTGTGTGAAAGTACTGCTTAAAGGCTACCTTCTGTGAAGGTTATGTGCTGATAAAGTTCCAGATCATCAGGAAAGTAAGGGAAAAAATTACTCAGCTAGTGGTTACACTTGGATATTCTGAAAAATCAGACAGACATACATGCAAAATAAATGGAGAGTGCCACAAGGCAGGCTGAAGTCTTGTGAGGTTTTGTCTCCTTGATACCATGAACCAGTCAGTGACTTTACATGACATACACAGCCCACTGAACCTATGAAACTAAAACTTCAGCCTCATTAATTATGGTTCTAAAGCTGCATTGTGTTAAACAAGAGAGAACATGACACACAATGTGATATCCCCTTTGTTCCAGGTTCCTTTCACTTTGAAATAAAGGAAAGGCAGTCTGAATGGCATATAACACACGTGTAGTAGTTTAGACTGTTCTAAGATGTATCCTCTCTGAGGATGAATAATATGTACTGGTGTTTACAGACTGCTGACCATAGCTATACCATAACATACACAACTTTTTTTTTTTTTGCTTGTACTTCTGTAGCTTCTCTGTACAGACCTGAAGTACTAACCTACTGACCACTCTGACTCTCCACGTGCTTTTTCATAATATAAATGCAATAAGGTAACTAAAATATGTTGATATTTGAGCATCTGATGTACTGCAAGAAACAGTGAAAACTGATACCTGTAGCAAAGAGTTAATTAGAACATTTGGTTCTTTGGAACTGCACATTTTTGCTCTCAGGATCAAGCATTGGGTCCAATGACCCAGTTGGGAATGTTGCGTTTTGCTTCAGTCGCTGTAACTCTCAATGACGCGGCAGAGGAAGATAAACATAATGGATATATTTTAAGTCTTCCTTTAACAGGAAAAAGACACAGAATATCTCTGTCTATTGGTTAGGTAGCTGTAGAAAGAGTGTAGAAAGACAATTTCACCTATACATCAAAATTCAGCTGCTTTCAGTAAAGGCATACTGAACAACAGAAATATTCTTATGGCTTGGAGTGAGGGTTTTTTTGTGGTTTTGTTTATTTGGTTGGTTTTTTGTTTGTTAATTAATAAAAGGCTTTATTTTGAAGCATGAAACAGAGTGAAAGGTGGTCTCTTAATGGCTTTCTTCACAGTAACTTTACCTGTGGCTAATAATGCTGTCCTATACTAAAAATCACTGTCAGGTGGTATAGACTCACCTACTTTGTTTCACTTGAGGGTCACACATCCTGTCCCCCTACAGAGTGTAACCCTCCCAGAGCCACTACGTTTCTGAGATATGAGCCAGCCAGAGAAGGGTTCTCTTTCTGCAATAATTCCAGCTCTGCTTTCTGGCACAAGAATAACTAAGGTAATCCTGTTATGCAAATATATTTCCTGGGGCTATAGGAGCTCTATTAGCTTTCTGGTGATGCAGGTGGGAGAATACCTATCTTTGAACAGTCTATGATCTCAGTTCTCATCTGTATCTGCTCTCTGGTTAGAGGAAAAACAGAAGCGAGGTCTAGCAGGAGATGAAGGAAGAGGAAGTCCATTCACAAAGATCCCCTTTTACCTACAGTCAGAGTTACATTTTATACAAGGTTTACAGAACTCTTGTAGATGAAGAGAAAATAAATTACCTTTTCTATTTCATGTATCTGGAACCATAATTTGAGATGTTCTGAAAAATCCTTGAAGCACAAGTGAAAGTCTAAATCTTAATATTGAAATTTAATCTCTGACAGAGAACTTTAGGAAATTCTATGCATTTTCCACATTCCAAGCACTGTAACATGTTAAGCTGTGTTAGTGCTGGAACAAAGAACTGGTCATGTTTATAAACCTAATATATAATCTTGACACAATTGAAATTACCTGTGACTTATGCAAGAGTTTTCCTCTGTACATGTAACAGGATTGAAGGTCTACAAACATCAGAAACATTGACTACCTTCTTTCTAATTGTATGTTAAATAGAATACGAGTAATTTTCCATGAGAAAAGAGAGGATCAATCAATCAATCAATCAAGCAAGCAAGCAAGCAAACAAAAAGACTAATGACAAGGTATAATAGGGCTACTGCTCCACAGTATAGGGAGAAAAGGTAACCATGAAGACTGTAATGCAATCACTTTTAGTTTATATCTAGAACTGAAGTGAGACCTAAGGACACAGAATTTCAGCAGAAAAAAATTTGGAAGTATGCAGGAAATGATGGGTGGAATTGAATGATTTTTGAGTAATGGAGAGAAAATTGAAGTGTTTAGAGATAAATTGCTTAGGCACAGAGATTATGCATGCCACCTAGTAATAAGTAGAGTCAGAGGTGGGTATTATTCTCTGGGGGTTTTTGTTTGTTTGTTTGTTTGTTTGAGGGGGTGAGTTGATGGTTTTGTTTTGTTTTAAGCCAATATAGATGAACAGGGAAATGAAAAAAATGACCAGTAGTAAGAAAAATGCATGCAGTATGGTAAAGAAAATAAAAGAAACTCTTCAAACACTGGGAAATTGCTTCAGAAAAGAATAGCAGATAGGGCAGATATTGAATCGAAACTGAGAGTTTTATATATTTGAATTGCCTTAGTATAGCACTCACATGGTTTTACCTGAATATGAATGCTCTAGTGAATAATTGCTACTATGTTGCAAAAAATATTGCAATAGCCTGTGTTACCATTCCGGGGATTTCTAGGCATTGAAATCAGAATGATTTCATTTAGTTGCTAAAGAGCTGATTTCAGTACTTTCAAGGCTGTTGGTAAACAGTCCTGGTAAACAGCACTATTTTACACTCCCAAGAGATAATACAACTTCTGAATTTCTCAGCGTACAGACACAAGACTATATAATCTTTCTTTTCCTTGTTCTTCCTCTTTCATTTGAATGAAAAATCTTTATTTTTAATTTTTTTTTTCCCTTTAGAGCTTCAACTGAGTGAAAAAAAGATGAGACAGAAGAGGTTGAAGGGTACTGCCTTCAAGTTGCACTGTTTTTGCTATCTAAACTGTCCCACATTCAGGGATTAAGTGTGTCTTTGTCTTATATCTTTAAATCCGAAATTTAGAAACAGAATTCAGTAAGTAAAAGAGTGTGTTAAATTCAGAGGTTTCATACAGGACAATTGTATTAAATGCCTATAATCATAATCTGTTTTATATGTATCCCTTTAGCTATGATGGGGTCATATTCTCTGATTCTTTCTATGGGACCAAAGAATTTTCTTCTCCTTAGTTCATTTAGATAATTTCCATTTCCATTTTCCCCCCTATTCTTTTTTATATTGATATATGGATGGTTTTGGCTTGTTCATTGGAACATGAATTAATTTACTTGTAAAGAACTTTATCCTGATTCAACAATGAAACTTAGTTGATGAATCATTATCTCACAAAATCAGTGATGCTACTGATGCTGTATATTTCCTTAGGAAGGATTTCTTTTCAGCTAAAATCACATTACAGCACTAATGATAGCCACTCCTGAACTAGTCACCTGATCCTCTTATGAAATAAATTTTCCATAGAAGTACTAGGGCTTTAAAGGGAGGCTAAATTTATTAGTTCACACAAAGCTCTCTACACACTGCCAATGACAACAGCTGATCACCAGGTGCCTCTCATAGTGATCCTTCACTTTTCTTGATGATGCATGCTAAGAGCACATGAACCATGCTGTTGAACAAAGAGCAAGACATAAAAAGCAAAGAAAGAAAAAAAACCTATTCTCAAGTAAATGTAATAGACATGGTAAATGACAGGGTAGGAAAATGCAGAAAGCAGTATGATACAGGAATATACTTAACACTTAAAAAAACCCCAAAACCAAATATAATTTGATTAAAAAGTTAATTTCTCACTTTTGTATGCAAAAGTTAAAAAAAATGTTCCCGATTGCTGAAGAACTGTACTGAGACGATGAATTGTATTATTTTGGAGCTAATATACATCTCTTTTCTGAGGCATTTACGTAAAGGACAGTTTTAGATTTTAAGGAGTTTCATGTTATTCCCTAGTGAAAAAATGTGATATCATCAGGTACAGTAACTGCTCAAGAACATTGGAAATTCTAGTACTGGGTAAGAGTTTAGCACATTTCAAAATCTGCCATGAGGAGTGTCTCATAGCTTTTCTAGCAAATTGGTAACCAATATTTTTTTAAGAGTCCTGATTGTTGCTTATATGACTGACATGTCCAGAACTAAGTATTACTTCACTACTCAAAATATAAAAAAAACCCAACTGTTCAAACAATATTTTGCACAGTGTAATGAATTTTATTTTAGGCATCTAATTAACACTTAAAGTCCTCACAGAATTTTGTTCCTTTTTACTTTATTAGAGTGTATTGTAGGCTTTATAGATAGAGGTTTTGTTTTCAAATATTTCAAAACAGTTGAGTAAGATTAAATCCTTTGGCTCGATTCACACCAGTAAATTAAAAAGGTGATTTCTGGACAAACTAGAACGTAAAGCTCCCTGGTTCCTTGTAGTGTTTCAGGTGGGCTTTTAACACTCTCCTCCACAGCCCAAATCCTGGTCTTGGTTCAGGACTGAGGACAAGGTGGTTTTGGCACAAGGTGGTTTGGATGGGCTATCTTTCTTTAATGGGAAAGAGAAAGAGCTTTCTGGGATCGATGGCCTTAGCACCATGACCTGTCTCATCACGTTTAATTTACCAGTATACAAAGAGACTTGGGGACTAACTGGATTAATTAAAGTGATGTGCAGCTTTGCATTATACAATATTATTCACTGTGGAGTGAGCATGCAAGTTAATGTTGTAATACAGCCATCTGAACCTTGAAACACCAATAGGTTTAGAATAAAATCAGGAAAACTGTCAATATTCTTAATACATTCATTGCATCCTGTTCTATTAGTTGTGGTCTTAACATGGATATTCTTACACAGAAAGAAAAAGCACAGACCAGATAGTCAGCTCACTTCCATGCTTTTCCCTTTATCTAAGAAGCAAAGCACATACCCCTTCGCACTGAGGATTTGAGTTGTCCTAGACAAGTATAGCCATGAGGTATAGGTAACTTTGGGTTGGAGTTCTCTCAGACTATTGAGATTTTTCAGTTTAAGCTACCATAACAGCAATAACTATTGAATACCCTGCTTACTGACTCCCACTTTTGAATGCTGTCTGATGAGGCAAGAGAAATGACAGAAGTAAAAGAGATAAAGTGAAAATTTCTGCCATAATTAAGTGATACTTTCAATGGATAAAGTGATGAAGAAAAGATGACGTGAGTTTTTACAAATATTTTTGAAATTACCTGTCAAATATCTAGACCTATAAACAGAAAAATATTAATTCCAAGTTTTCTAGCACTGCTGTTGTTGAAGATATTGGGTAGAGAGAATATGAATATAGATTGTGTTGTAAATTTACAAAGGGTGAATGTAAAGCTGAATAACGACTGCTGGATTTGTCTAAGTGACTATGCACTGTTGTTAATGCAACTCTTACTAGTTGAAGCTTCACTAAAAGTCAGAGGAACATAGGATGCTAGGCAAATCTTTCTAATGGATACAGGGTGACAAAATTTATTACAGAGAAAGTCAGACATCAGAAGGAATGTAGCCAGGCTCAAGTTGTTATTTGAAATGTCTGCTGTTTTGTAGTTATGTTGGAGATATATTTTATTATGGCATGTTCTAACACACAATGCTTTCAAGAGATGATGTGGCATCCTTCTATTATTCTTTACTCTAGGTATATGATATAATAAAGTCCTAAAGGTTAAAGGCAAAACTGCAATTATTCATATTTTGAATAAAGTCAACCAATGTCTTTATTCTTCTATAACGATTTTTTCAAGGAAGACATGTAGCTTGAAAAGAAAGGAGACTTTAGTTGTTTAGCATTTACATTGGTATTACAATTGTAATTATTTTTATTTGTATAATGTAAGCATTAACTTAGACAATTAAATTTCAAAACAGTAACATTAGCATTAGAATTATATAATGTCAGTATTAAAGTTAGTATTGAAGTAACTGTTGATATTGTTATTAATATCATTTTACTTTAAAAGATTCCTTTCTAAGAATTCTTACAGTACTTTTATATCCTATATTACTTCCCTAGATTTTATACTGAAACTCATCCTGCACTAAGCATCCTTACAATGGATGTATTTCAGTGTAGTCTCAATGATATTTATTTGCAATTCTTGTAAAATTTGCTTTTCTTGTGCACAGTCCACATGTAAAATTTACAGTTCCTGCATAAGATTATTGTATATTTTCCATAGGTGTAAATGTCTTCATAATCATGAAAGAAATTTATGTACAAGATGTAGTCATGGGGTTTTCTTATAGACTTTGATCATGGAAGAGAAGAAAAAATTTTAAGCAAGTATTTATTAAATGTCTATGAATGTAATGTTTTTTGGTTACCTATGGCCGGATATATATGCAATAAAGTTTTTGGAGTACAAATAATTAATACTGTAAAAGTATTGCAATAATGTGACATCCTAAGGTTATTAAAAAGTTAAGAAAGTTATCTTCTGTTAGACCAAACTTTCTTAGATATTGAAGAAATGTTTTTATTTTTGAAAAGTGGTCTATTTTCTTCATCTATATTCCCACTTACTTGGTGTAGAAATGAAGATATGCACAAGAACTGTATAGTATTTTCCAGGTAGCTGGCATGTAACATAAACATTTTGCTTTGACACTTCTGTGAAAATGTCACAACTTTTTGGTGATTTGTGTTTACTGGACATGAAAGTGCCATTTATCAAACAGTACAACTTTTTCTCTTTGCAACCAGAAAGTTATTGTCTTTACCTTCTTCTACCTTTAGAAGATTCCTGAATGTTGTTTCTGTTTGTTTTTAGATAGGCATAGCCTGGGAAAACAAGCAAACAAAAACCCAACCAACCAACCAAGAAAACTCCCAAAACACCCCTGTTTCTTGAGTCAGAAAAACACAAACAAAACCAAACAAATAATATCTAAAAAAACCAAAACAAAACCAACAACAACAACTACAAAACATAAAAAAAAAAAAAAAGGAAACATGGGAACCATCCTCTAAAAATACAAATTCAAACCTTTGCTAAAATAAATATTTAAGAGTTCTGAAATTCAGTGACTGATGAGGGATTTTTATAAAATCACTGGGAGTAAAAAATGTATAAGGTGTATATAACCTTTAGTTCACATTTAGTTTACCTTCTAATCTTGATGAGAATCAAGTAGACCCAGAGATTTTCATTCCAGAAGTTATGTCAC
The DNA here is from genome assembly GCF_003945725.1 of Corapipo altera. Taxonomy (NCBI): domain Eukaryota; kingdom Metazoa; phylum Chordata; class Aves; order Passeriformes; family Pipridae; genus Corapipo; species Corapipo altera. Next base: position 5,413,415 of record NW_020884874.1, read on the forward strand.
ATGTTCACGAACATACAAATTGGTGCTGACTGTTCACAGTTTTTCTACATGACATATTCCAGTATTAAATAATGCTTCCTATTTGAAAAAAAATTGTAGGTACATCTAGATCCAAGCTATATTTTGTGTTCTGTTTCAATAAACTTGTTACTGTTCACCCCAGAAGAAACAGAGGATTTTTTATATTTCAATGCAAAAAAAAATCAAGTTTGTTAATTTAAAAATATTCTCTGACTTGTTTGAGGTCAAATAAAAACAGTCTCCCTGGTTTGTATACACCATTTACATCAAAAACTCCCACTTAATGCCAATCAAACCTAGTATTCACTTATTTTTGTAACTCTGTTCTTTATGGCACTTAATGTCTTTTAGTTCCACCTACAACAAATTTAATTTCTGACTGTTAACATAGCAGAAAACAAAAAGAAAGTTCTAAAAGAACAGTAAAACCACAAAAATATTTAGCCACTATTTCTGTAAGGTTTATCTAAGTATAAATTACACAACTATGACAAGCTCAAATGTGGCAGATTATAAAAAGCCACAGACTTAGAACTGTCAGTCAAACTTTCTTGTCCTTTTAAGACAAAATATTCTTCAATTAATTTTTACCAGCTCTAAATATTATTTCTCAAGTGTAACAAATTGGACAAGACTTTAGAGAGGTTTCAGCTTTGCTCTTCTTCAATCCAAAAGTTTTTGTCATCATGGTTAGGTTTCATGAACGAAGACTTGGGAAGGACTCTACCCACATTTGCTACAAGTGCGCTGGTGGCTAAAAAAGCCAATACGAGATAGACAAGTCCGGTTGCAAAAGGCACAGTAGAAAGACTCCTTAGATGGTATCGACAGGATATGGTTCTTTCTGCATTGTCTTTTCTCCTCAAGAGTGATCCTGTGTGCGTTCTCAAAGGAAGCAGCAGCATTATAGGTAGTGTGTCTCCAGACCTCCCGACTGGAGGTCAGAGTAGACCAGTGATGAAGATCGATGTGGCCAAGGCTGAGACGTTGTTTCAGGGAGTCCTTGTATCTCCTCTTCGGGGCTCCTCTCTTGCAGCAGCCCGTGGTAAGTTCACCATAAAGCAAGATCTTAGGGAGGTGGTGGTCCTTCATCCTTGAGATGTGCCCTGCCCAGCGCAGCTGTGTTCTCAGTAACATGGCCTCGATACTTGTGACTGCTGCCTGTTCTAGAACAGATATATTAGTCACATAATCTGACCAGTGGATGTTTAGGATTGTACGGAGACAGTGCTAATGGAAGCGTTCTAGGAGTCGCAGGTGGTGGCAGTAGATGACCCATGATTCGGATCCATATAAAAGAGTAGACAGCACAATGGCTTTGTAAACACTGATCTTTGTACTTTTCTTCAGGTGTTTATTTTGCCAAACTCTTTTATGGAGTTTTCCAAAAGCACTCTATGCCTTTGCTAACCTGTTGTCTATCTCTCTGTCAATCTTACCATTTGAGGAGATGAAGCTACTTAGGTAATTAAACTGCTGGACTGATTTGAGCTCTGATTCACCAATGGTGATATGAGGATGATGGAAGACTTCCTGAGGTGCTGGTTGATAGAAGACTTCTGTCTTCTTTAAGCTGACTTCCAGCCCAAAGAGCTCAGCAGCATCTGCAAAGGAGGATGTTAAACGCTGCAGAGCTGCTTCTGTGTGGGTGATGAGGGTGTCGTCGTCAGCATAAAGCAGCTCCCGGACAAGATGATTTTAAGGTCTTAGTGTGGGCCTTCAGTCGCTTTAGGTTGAATAGGCATCCATCAGTACAATAATGAATGTAGATGCCATCTTGATCATCGAGGTCTGCCGTGGCCCTTTGGAACATCATGCTGAAAAAGATTGTGAATAGGGTTGGTGCAAGAATGCAACCTTGTTTCACACCATTCGTTATTAGAAAGGGTTCAGAAAGTGCATTGGCATATCTGACTTGGCCGTGCTGATCCTCATGAAGTAAGATGATCATTCTAAGGAACTTTGGGGGACATCCTAAACGTTCCAAAATCTACCATAGACCTTTCCTGCTCACAGTATCGAAAGCCTTGGTGAGATCAACAAAGGTTATATAGAGATCTTTGTTCTGTTCCCTACACTTCTCTTGCAGTTGTCTGAGAACAAATACCACGTCTGTGGTACTCCTCTTGGTTCTGAAACCACATCGGCTTTCAGGTAGAATTTGTTCTGTTATAGTGGGTATTAGTCTGTTCAAAAGTATTCTTGCCAGGATTTTGCCAGCAATGGAGAGCAGAGTAATACCATGGTAATTTGAACAGTCTGATTTAATTCCTTTCTTCTTATACAAAGTGATGATGACTGCATCACAAAGTTCTGATGGTAGTTCTCCTAGTTCCCAACAGCGCACCACAAACTCGTGAAATTTAGCATGGAGTGCTTGGGCCCCATGTTTCCAGACTTCAGGTAGAATTCCATTGGCATACAAAGTCAAGATGTAAATTATTGACATAAAAAGAATGGTTGTATTCTCCTAGACTTAGGATTTACCGCATAAAACACTAAGCCTAATAAGAGTACCTCTCAGTTTGAGAGAGAATTGTTACATTCATTGGGCCAATATATCCAGTGGCGTTATGCAGTGATTCCAGAATTACATGTACCCTGACAAAATAGAATGAAAACTCTTCATCATCATTTTGGGAAGGAGCTAAGTGCTAAAACATTAGTGTTTTTACCTTTTCATTAAGTTTACTGAAAAGGCCCAAAAATTTAAAGAAAGAAAATATTTATAAAGCAAGTGGAAAACTGGCATTATGTTGTTAATCATCAAATAATTCCTGAATCTAATTTCCCTCAACACAGAATGTTAAATTAATAGCTATTTTTTCTCTCTGAACTCATGCTGAATATTTTGAAAATAATAAATTATCAGATACTGGATCACTGTGAAACTGCACTGTAGTGCACATACTATATACGTATAATGACAGATGGATGAGACCAGTGCAATCACTTAAAAGGGAATATTTTGGTTTATCCACTTACCCATATTACTGAAAAAACAGAGACTGAATGACTAAAATTATGCAGTATAATTCTGACTGAGATTAATGAGCCTTTAAAATATACCCTACTTTTAAATCAGAAGCAAGCAGTGAGACTTTGAAATTAGAAATTCTGATTTCTGTACCAAGCTTTGTAGGTGTTCAGATTCTTAAATACTCTCTGATTAATAATCCAGTAAAACCTAAATCTCTAGCAACTTCAGACAAGAAGAACAACATGCCAGTTGGAAGAAAACCACTTTATGAAAATATACTCCTAAACTCTATTTCTCATTTGTTATATATTTTTACTTTTAGTTAGAGTATATTTTCTGAGCACCCTGTGGTACTTCACACCTGCCAGGGTCTTGATAGACCTGACAGGTTTTTTTGGACAAGTTTGAAACTTGTATGTGGAAAATATTTGGCTCCTTGTAATTTAACCGCTCATTCAAAAAACTACATGATTACAGATTATTTCTTTAATTAAAATTCCCTCTGATTTATTGACTATTGATTGGTTGATTGATTGATTGATTTCAGGAATTGATTAAATTGTTCATTTCAAAGGAAAAAAAAAAGCTTTTAACTAAAACAGAATTCAGCATTTTGAACATGAAAAATAAGCTAATGCAGGAGAATGTAATTTTCAATAATATTGAGCAAAAGTGTCAATGATCACTAAAATATTTATGATTAGGCATTTTTTATGATGTATAAATCAAGTTCTTGGATGAGTGGATTTAAATATGTGATCAAAATTAAAATGAAGTGTTTCACTGAAGACAAGCCTCTCCTCTCTCTTGGAAATAGAGAACATATTCAGAATTCATTGTACATTGTGAAGCGGGAAGGTTTTGGAGGAACCTATAGCAAGAAAATAGAATTCCTTGAACATTTTCCTGCATTTGTATGGTATTTTTCTCCCTTTTCTTATTGTCCATTACATTTTTATATATTCAGTTGAGGTAATAACATTATTTGCCTTTCACCATCCATGTCTTGCTACAGAGCAAAATAATTATTCTTGAAACTACTATAAAATAAGATCTGTCACTCTGTACTTGTTCATATTCTAAAACAAAGTATGCTTTCAAAATCCAGAAAAAATTCTAGTGTCAAATACAATATGCTTATTGTATTGTTAAAAATCATTAAAATTTTTAAATTTTAATAATTGTTAAATTGTTAAGTTATTGTTAAAAATGTTAACTCAGGACTTTATAATACTGAAAGTTTTTTAGGTGTTACTGTCTACAGAATAGCTCTATCATGAACAGTAAAACACATATGGAAATATGTATTTTTGGAAAATAATATTAGTTTTCAAAATGAAACCTTCAGATAAAGAGATATGAACTCTATACACAATATGCTTTCAAGTTTGAATGGACATGTCTCTAGAAATGGGAATACTCTTGTAGCTCTCCGGAGTCTGTGATTTAGGGACAACTGTAGCAGCTAGAAACCACAAAAAATGTCTGATCCAACCAAGGCAACAGCAAACCCCCAATAATTTAACAGCTTTGTCAAAAGATTAGTTTTCCTACATTTTGGTGGGATACTACGGAGATTTCAATTAATTTAAGAATCTTCATATTTTGTACATGTGCCCTATAACATGTAGACTTCTTGCAAGATACAAATACGATCGAAAGAAATGGTTAGACACATCAAAAATTCTTTTTATACATCAGGGAGCAGTCCTGACATAATTCCCTTGGCTTTCATAGAACTTTACCTTCTCCTTAGAACTGCAAAGAAATATGGATCATGCATGTAACACTGTCTTCCTCACTGTGCTGACAAATCTATCCACTGTCTTTGTTGCTGTTCACGGTTTTCCTAATTTGCAGCTGGCTAAACACTTGATAGATTTATCCATAGTTTGTCACAGTGATCGGAACCAACAGATTGAAAAATGGCTCATTTCAGAACATAGCTATCAACATAAAACATCAAAATTCTCATAGGATGTAGAACTTTTCTTTAACCCGAACGTGCTGCTTCTGACTAGCCTTTCCCAGATATGAAATGGAAGTAACATTTCCAAATCTATTTCTTTTTTGAAAAAATGAAATTGTTTTAAGTCAGGTTTGCAGTTTCAAGGGTTATGCTCATAATTTTGAATATGAGTTTCACAGTAATAAAAGAATTAGATAAACTGAGCTCTGATGCTAGAAAAAGCCACAGGCAACAGCAAGAGTAAACTGAAGAGCTTTTTATAAGGAGACAAATCGGGCAACAAAATCTAGTATATGTTATGTAATAACCAGGAAGAACTTGATGGAAACAGAGAGTATAAGAACTTTTTTTCATTTGTAGAATGAATTTTAGGGGAAAGGAGCAGACAGGATATGTTAAGGATTTGTTCACACTTGTATTATCCCTACCATATTCAGCTGGATAATATATTTTGAACAGTGTTGCTTTGGTTTAATGTTTTTTTTGGTAGAAGGCTTAAGGTGAGAGGTAAAAAGCATCACCTAGGATTTCAGGTACCAGGTTTGCAAAGCAATTTTAACTGTTTGTCTGCAAGCACCATCTACCTCAAAAAGACTGGCAAACAAAATAGAAAACAGTAGGCTTCATAGATGCAGAATCTCAGTTTCTTCTGGAATACTAACATGTTTTAAATTTCTACTTGAATTATCTTTTTATTTAATTTTCATGATCAAAATTTAGCTATTATGGCCTGACACCAACTACATCTTCTAGTGCAAAAAGACATCTATAATCATATCTCCACTTCTAGTGAGAACTATCCTTGAGTGTATGAAATGTGCTTCCAAGGGTAGCAATGCCAAGTAGAATACAACCCCACATAAGCTGTGGATAGTTACTATTAATTCATTTCTAGAACTGACCCACTTTTAAAAATAAAATATTAAATTTTTTTTGAGAGGGGGGCAAATAGTCATGGCTCTCCTCAGCAAATGGTGAAAGACCATGATTATTTAACAACATTGGACAGAAAATACAGAATATGTCACTATATTTCTGAACAATATTTTCTGTCCATTTGCAAGATGTACAGAGATTGAAGAGAATGATGAATGAAAAAAAAAAGGCTTAAGTAACTGCTTTTGATTCCAGGGGACTGTTGTCTCTTGTCAGGTTGAAAAGTAAAACTTAAAACCAAGTTACAGATGGGAGAAGGGGATGGAACATCTAACTGAATAGAATGAATCTGAGGATTAAGGTTTGCTGGAATTTTTTTTTCTCTGTTGGATTAAATCTCATTGTAATAGTAAGAATACTGCTATCAAAGACACATATGTGAAGTATGAGTGAAATATGCTCACAAGTGTGTATGAAATACACATATATTATATATAATTATCTTATCTCATTCTAATGTTATCAAAATCTTTCACCTACTTAAATACCCAAATAAATAAATGAAAGAGGTGGAATGATCTTACTCTTCCTACAGAATTTTCCAGACATATTTTTGCCTCTGGAAAGAGAAACAAGCCATTATGAGTATTTCTGGATACATTATTCTCTATTCTTTTCCTTTTTTTATCCTAATGCACTTGATTAACAACTCAATACACTGTGACATCTGTGTAGTTGTCTTTCAAATTTGTTTTCATTTGAAGTCATAACTTAAGGTCCTCTGTAGTAAACTATGGTTTCACTCTTGTACTAAACACTCTGTAAACCTAAAATAAAGACCCTGTAAGTTATTATTTTATAATGACCTCCAACTATTCTGCTTAGTAATTATTCCTGTTTAACTCATTTAGCATCCTCGTTTAGTTTCAATCATGACTTCTTTTGCTTTCAAACCAAATTATATGTTTAGCTTCTATCTGAACTCCTCCAAAAGATCCAAACATCCACAGTCACGTCCCAAAGGTAAGAAAGTTGTATGTGAAATACCATGTATACATGTGCAACATCTGGGGAAATGTTATGTGCATTAACAAATTGTTTATAACAATTAGTCTTATAATTGTTATGTATTTCATAACTTGATAGATCTTCAGGAAACTGCTTAGTCTATTTTTATGACTCAGTCTCTCTAAAACTGTTATATTAATTATATTAGCTTTGAGAGTGTTTTTTTTTTGGGAAGAGTTTGTGATAAGGCAAAATAAAATTACTTTTTTTGTGACAACTGCTATGAGCACCTTGCAGTTTGTCAACAAAGAAAGTAAAATTTAGTTGCTTAAAATAGTCAAAGATTTCAATCTGAACTTAGTTACAGCTCATACTCTTGTTATTTCACTTTGGAATACCTTAGACTGGAGTTAGGAATAATTGTGTTATATCAAAAGTAAAGATGCTATTTTAAAGGGATTTTAGTTACTTCTATGAAGTAGTCTAGAGGTAAATTGAAAGATGTGATTGTTCTAAAACTGGAGTGGTATTGAAGATAAATTTATTCTTTCTCACTAACTTTTTGGCTTTGACATTTTGCACTATTGAGGGAAATGGTCCTTATATATAAACCAAAGAACAACTTTGGAAGTAGTGGAATCTGTCAAAAAGAGGAAACAGAGTCTCTAAAGCTTGCTGAAAAAGGACTGCCTTATCTCTGTTACTTTCTTCCCATTTTCGTGAAAAATAGCTGAAAGCTGTGAACAGATTTTTTCAATTCAGATAAAACCAAGTAAAAGCTGGATCGTAGAAGTAACTTGTTGTTGAGTTTGCATTTCCAGTCTTGTGCCTCTAACAGGCATACTAATAATTTATTAGAACACTTAATAGCAAGGCTATTTTCCCATTGGGAAGGCAGGCAAACAGCTGTCTCTGCAGCTGATGTCATTGCTTCTTCTATACTGGAGAGGCTTTTATCCAAGGTGGTTTAGTTGACTCTTTAGTTGAGTGCATCTTTTCCATAATCCTCAGACTTTCTATCAGCTCACATGCTTCATCATTTAGGTGTTCTCCAAATGGAGTTTTCCCTATCACCTCAATTGCTATTTTTGCTTTGTCATGAAGGGTATTTATGTCTGTGCACTAGTCTTATTGCTTGTTTTCTGCTCTAATAAAGCTTACGACTTTGTAAAAAAAATCATAGAATGATAGAATTATAGGACAACCCAGGTGGAAAGTGACCCCAAAAGATCATCTGATCAAACCCTTAAAAAGAAAACAACTGATATAAAACCCCTTAGTTTAAGCTCTGACTGTTATTGTAATATTACAATACAGTATCTATGATGGTTGGACAGTCACTATGCAGTAGGCAAAATTTTTCTGGATTATGACCTCAGGTCTCAGCAGCTCTGGTCTCACTTTGTACCGCCATCTTTACAGATCAAATGTAAATATTGTGTCTTTCAAAAAAAAATTACAATCCTAAAATTACATAAATGTATGAAATAAAACCAAACAACAACAATAAAAATATGCAACTGATTCTGTTGGTTTTTTTTGATTTGTTAAACATGTTTAAACTTTTAATATGAATTAATGATATTTCTAGAGACAGGTTTTTGCTTTTGATATCACGAACTGAGGAATCTCTGATGGAGACCACTTTAATATCATTGATGTTTTTGCGTGCATACTGACTATGGAAAGTACTTTCTCATCCTGGAATAAGACTGGAGAATAGACAGAATTCTTCTTATACGATATAAAAGTCTTCAGAATTCAAGAATTTGAGTAAATATTTTGGAGTAACATAAAAAAAAAAGCTTAATTCATAAGTTGTTCTTCTTAAAATTATCCTTGCCATTCAAATGGGAAAACAAACAAACAAAAGTGAAATATAAGTCAAATTACTTTGATGAGAGCAGTTCATACAGGGATGAATAAATATAATCACAGGTTAAGATTTTTCAATGCAAAATATATTTTTAAGGTAGGTTCTTCAACTTTCTTATGTGTTAGACATTTGAGTTATTGCATAGCCACTTTATTGATTCTGTCTGTCTTAAATTATAACCTTAAATTATAAGAAAGTTAAAAATATAATACAAGTTACAACTCCAGGAAATATATCTAGCATGTCCTAGTATCACTGCAAGAAAATTTAGTGCAGAAAAAAAAGATACACTATTTCTTGCCTCAGGCTTAGTCTACATCATGAAGATAGTGTACGAAGAAATTTTTGGTTATTGCAAAATATAATAGTTTCTGTTTCATTTTTATCTCCCCTGATCCTTAAAGCAAAGAGCTAGTAGGCACAATAAGCTGTTTTCGTAGCTGAATAACCTTCAATTCTATCAAAAGCAGTCTTTGGGCGTTTTAGCAAAAATATTACTAACTCCTACAAATGACTGATCCACTAACTTTAATACCAAAGTTGTTATCCTAAGCTTACATTCAAGAGATAGAGCTCTAATTGTGACAACCATGACACTTTGTACTGTCAGTTAACACTTTCTTTCTATATACCATAATAACAGCAAATTCCAGTTCCCCAGTTTTTATTAAAGAGCTTTAAGGCAATTTTCTGCAACAGGTCTTCAATAATCTCATGACATGGCCCTTCAGGAGCTGAAAGCAATGAAAATGTTGTCAAGATGGAAAAGCTGTAGATTGACTAACAAAGCCCCACCAACAGCTATGTTGAGATCTCATATATTAAAAATGTATACAAAAACTGAGATCAAACTAGCACAGGTCAGATTTATAAATTTTCTTGAGTTATTACATTACTAAGGTTAATAGAGATATATAATATAGAAGTACTCTAGGCTCTGGGATTGTACAGGTAAAGCTGCGAAAAAGTAATTTACCTGAAACCTTGTATTGCCTCAATGTCCTTAAGGGTTTAGAACAGAAAGTATTTCTGATGGTTGAATAACATTTAGTAAATGTGGCAGTAAATCTGCAGTATATGAGAAAACTGTGGTTTAAACATGTTTCAAAATGGCTTTTTGTAGTCTCTTTGCTAACTCATGCTTTCTTCTTCCCAAGACCCATCCACTTAAGCCGTTGGAAATGGTTCCTCAGATGGAAATGGAACTAGAACTGGGCCACCCCACACCATGGGGGAAAAAGAGATCCAGAAGTAAATCCTGATATAAGTGGTTGCCACTCTATGCAGTCATAGTTATATTAAAAAGATGCTGTATTTGAACATCGTCTTCGGAAAAATTATTTCAAAACATCTACATGAAGACAAATTTTTGCAAGTTTTAAAGTTTTATTTTTTAAATAAAAATATTGGAAAATTGAGAATAATAGATTTTTTCTGTTTTCTTTTTTACATGTAAAACCTGCACATATTAGACATTCATATAAAATCTGTGAATTCCAGATAAATAACCCAGTATTTCAAGTTTATTTTTGTGTTATTTTGGTACACTATACATTTTCTTGTAACACATCTGTGTTGCTAATCTTTTATCAATTTCGAAATAAATCATTGCAAGGATATTTTCTAATCTTAATTTCTCACTGTTCCTAATTCAGTGCAACAAGAGCTTTGTTGTTGTGTAGTTGGGCAGACTGAAAATATGCAACAACTCAAGAAAGGGTGCTAGAGTTTTCTTTCCAACATTTAAGAGTCTATAAATTCTAAATCAAGTTCTTAAAAAACCCTTTCCAATTATAAAAAGATACAGACGACCAGTAAAGGTAATGAAAAAACCCAAACCATACCTCATTGGCTGTTGAGAAGATATATGTAAGACACAAGATATTTAACATAAGTAATTGCTGCTGTAGACTTGCTTAAACAACAATAAAACAACAAAAAAAAAGGAAATTCTCATAAATAGGTATTCAGCCTTAAAAGTAACTTGTACCAAAAACTTATAAATAATGTACTTACTTTCAGTTTGTTATCCACATCAATGATGTAATAAATTATTACGCTCAACTATCTTAGAATTTCAAGTAAGTGCCTGTAAAGCTGAGACCTTAACACTAATTCGATATTCAGTCAGAAATTTAGCATTTTTGATTCAATTTTTTTGTATGTTTAAAGTAATTTTTCTCTCTTTTGGACATACTCATTTTTTCTCTGTATTTAATTTCCTATTTAATGTCTCCTATTTAATGTCCTAACAATTTCATGTACATCTAATGCAAAAGAAATAATATAATTTAGTAAGGAATGATAAACTCACTTTCAAAAGTGGATTGACATTCTGATTTTCTTGTTTGAGTGTCTTTACTCAGGCAGATAACATTTTCTGGGCATTTTTAAAGGTAAAGGTCTTAATTTTGATCCTGCTTTTATATGCAAATGACTTCAGTAAATTAAAACTGTAAAATAATTATGCAATTTAGGGTTGGATTCAGTGCACTAGAAAGTTGTCTATTCTGTAGCCAGGTTGACCTATTCATGGTTGCCGTAGTTTTGACTCGTCCAGCATCCCCTGGGGCTGGAAACGATTAATCACAAGTGAGTTTCCGATGCAGAGCCAATAGAAAGATGTAGTGCGACCCTGTGGAATTAACATATTACACAAACTGGAAAAAAAGAAGCCGCTGGCAGTTGGAGTTGGAGACCACAAGGTTAGAGAGAGAGAGAGGGTGGCCTAGGCGCCACCCTAAGCTTGAGGGGGCCCAGGCCCCATGGCCCTGGCCCAGCGGTGCAGCTCTGTGGCCAGGGCTGGAGCGGTTTCCTACCATTTTTCCCCCCTGGCTAGTGGAGGGGGAGGGGAGCAAAGCTGAGGGGTGGTGGTTATGATCCTGTGCACGCAGCATGGGAAGCGGAGTAGACCAGAACGAACTCACAGCAGCAGCAGCACAACACAGACTTGAACTGAGACTGAAGCACAGCAGAGACGAGACGAGGGTTCGGAGGCATCCTGTGAGTTAGACCAGGATGGTCAGATCGAGGAATGCAGGGGAAGTGCCTCCCGTCCCCCCCCATTTACAACCGAGATAGAGCAGAAGAGATCTGCTAGAACGCTTTTGAGGTAAGAACTGAATTGAAAGCCCCTAAAGCGTTCTGACCTGGGGAGGTTTACCCCCGGGAAAAGGGACTTTCACAGAATGCCTTGCACTCCAAGATATGACCGTGGTGAGGCAAGTTTTTGTCCCTGCTCGCAGTCTGTGGGTGAGACCTTTGGTTGGAGCCAAAGGGTGAAGTAGGGGTGAGAAAGAAACCTCTGCATTCAAATGAAGAGAGAGAGAGAGATTTTCCAGCTACGATGAATTGAAGCTGCTGCCTTGAAGAGGTGTGCTACCCTGAAAGTGAAAAAGACTTTTTCTTCTTTCCTTCTGGACTTTTATGAAGAGAAGGAGAGATGAAATGTATATGTAAATATATCATTTCACCACAGGAGAGATAGTTAAAATTGTTGTATATATATGTATTATAGTATTTATCGTGTTAGTAATAAATTTTGATAAAATTCCCCCATGTGGGTAGTTGTACATATCTGAAAACTTCTCTCACACTGAAGCAAATTGTGGAGGATTTGAAAATCAGTTTTTTGGGGAGTCAAACTATGACAGTGGTTTACTACTTAGCTAGTAACTTGAGAATAGTAGTATTTATTTAATCACATTACTTTTCATTAATTTATACAGACCAAAGCACTGGAAGTTGCATATTCCTGTTTACAAAGAAAAAAATTAGTAGTTGAAACATTAGAAAATGTTGACAATTGTTGAAAAATATTTGAAAAATGTACTCTGAAAAAAAGTTAAGCTTGTGATTTTTTTTTTGTTTGATTGGTTGGTTGGGTTTTTTGGTTACTTTTATAATAAAGGAAATAATTACTTTCCTTTGTTGATGAACTCTTTTTGATAGCAGCAGGCAGTCCAATCTTCTGGACTTCATTAATGAGAAGAGCTCCTAGCACTACTGGCTTTATTAAAAACAAAAATAAGAATAAAGCAATATCTGTACTAACACTTTCCCATTTCTTGTTTGCTTTTGAAAGGTGCTCTTTAATTTATTATTTCACATCTTCAAAGGAATTTGAAAATTAAAGCTTATTTGAAAATTAGGACCTCATCTCCTGGAGCTTTTTCCAAAACTCGCTTTTATTAGTGGCAGAACTCATGTTAACTTTACAGATGATAAACTGACAAACAGGGAGGTGAAATAACTTTTCATGAGCTGCCTGGGTGTGCACTGAGCTATCCAGTAGCAAAGTTAGATATAGAAATATAATTGTGTGTGGAGGGATTTGTATTCTTTCCCACCTAATGTTGCCTGTGCACTGCTCTGTATTCTCTGATTTGTGCCATTATTCCTAAACTCTTGAATCATAATGACGTTATCTATTTTTCAAGACAAATTTCCATTTGCTGGATTTCAAAACTTTTTTTTTTCTCTCCTTTCCCTTGTAACAGAATTATATCTCTGTCACAATGAGAATAAAAACTTCTTCCTTACATCTTATTTGGGTTGACTAAATATAGTCTGCTTATACTACAGTAAAGTTTCCCAATGAACATGCACCATTCCATTTTCAAATGGCATATCCCTCCATAATGACTTAAACCTCAAGGAACAGTCTCCATTACTTCTGCTGCATTCATTACTTTGGCTCCCCGTCCAGATCACTTCTCTATACAGTAAATTACTATGTGGAATTATGTGTTTCATACCTATTATTTAATAGATGAATGCTGAACTTGTATTTGTTGTCCCTTTGCCCATGTGTTAGCTCTTATCAGTGAGGGACATTATTCTTTTTCATAAGAACATTTCTGAACATAGAAGTAGGAAAGTATGGCGATACGAAAGAACTTTCTCTATAAAGTCTACCAAGTTGTACCAAGCTTTATGTTCAGCGAATGTGATCTTGACAGATAGAAATCATCCATGTTCTAGTGTCTCTCACAAGTGTAGATTTCTTTATTCACATTAAAAACCACAACTGCAGCTTGCCCTTTCTCTGGAGCAGACTGCAGCTCAGTGCAGGGTTGAAGCTCCTCTGTATTTCCCTGAACCAGCAAGCTCAACAATGAAGAGGACCAGAAGTCTTACACTTCTGAAAATTCAAAGGGAGAGTACGCAGGGAGAAGACAGTTTTGTCTCACCCCTACTTAGAACATCAATTATTTCAAGTGTGTATGTGAATTTTTTCCACAGAAGGTGGTGATAGAGATTATACCCTCCCTGAAGTTAAATTGTTATCAGGCGGCAAACTAAAACAATGTCAGAGTTCAATCTTTAGAACTGTCATGGAGCAGTAGAATGGTTTTATGTTTCCAAAGACAGAGGTTAATCCAGTTTTCCTTTACACAGTTACCCGATTTCAGCAAATATATATATCTGTATAACATTTTCTCTTTGATGTTTTGTTTGACTGGGAGAGTTGATCCATTCAAAAGTAAACAGACCAACATACTTTGCTGCACTGAAATAGCAAGAACTATAAGCCACAGAGAGAGCTTGGCAGAAAAGCACTTACAAAGTCTGAAACTCCCGTTTTTCAGTAATATTACACTCCAACCAACACAGTGAAGATAAATAGAATTGTGTAAAAAAAATTTAAAAAAAATCAATTCTTAAACCAGAATAAAACCTCTCAAAATATTCTGGCCAAGTAAACTATTATAGATAAGATATGAAGAACCTTATCAACTCAGTGAGTTGAAACATATTAATAAATGATATATAGACTCCTAAAGCCAAAGTTGATTAAGGCCATTTCATCCATTAAATAATTTTCTCATATTAATAGGATTTTTTTTAAATGAGCAGTTAAATTATGTGCTTTTGTCATTATTGGTAATTATAGTACTGAGAAGTTATTCATATAATAATTTTGAGATAAAACAGTTCATTAGTTCACATAAAGTTAGCATCCAATAATGTGTCCTACTGAGCAATTCACAGCAATTTTCACCCTTACAAATTATCTTTCAGGGGAAAACTGTTTGAGAGGTTTATTCTTTTAAACATTTCAGAACAGTTTAGTGTTGTGCCATAAGTGCAGTATTTGGAATAAAAACTCTGCTCTTCTAAAAGTGGACACAAAAATTAGTTTTACAGTGAATTATTTTGTTTTTAAGTTAATTTCTTTATAAATATTTTAAATAGTTGTTTACCTCTCTGCCTTAGTTCTCTGAAAGGTCATGAAATTGTTAATAAGAAAATGATAAAATATTGCAGTTGTTTCCTACTAAAAAAGCTTCTAGAACTTGCAACACTGACAATTCCACCACATTCTGCTACTCATTTTCAGTTGTCTTGTTCCAGAGCCATTTTGTTCAACATCTAGAGGGGGAGTACTTGTGAGTTTTGCTTTTAAATACGATATAGTAGTAGACTTTTTCTACAGTCTAGATACTAAAGTAAATCAAAAGTTTACCCCTATTTACTCATCGAAGTACGAGTATATAATACATAATTTGAAATACAGGGCCCTTTTGAGTGCAAACCCAGAGTAACAACAATTCTGCAGATGTAGTTTTGAACAAAGAATGAGTTTTGAATCTTACTAAATTTGCTAAGAAAACCAGACATTGTTAATTCAAGCTTTGGACAATCCAAATAGCTTTAATTTTGAGAGGATAGTGTTCCAGTCTTCCCAATGTAAGTTTATCAGAGACTGTTTTTCTGCCTGCTTTTAATAGTTTTACTCATGAATGCTCAGTCTAAAATTTTGTTTGCTTTGACTGTTGCTGATCAAGACAAATGATTTTATGAAAAATGTGGAAAAGGAAAATATTTTCACTAAGAATTATAGTTCTATACTTCTTCAGAGCTTAAAGTCATTGCTAGACATTATTTTGGTTTTTTTTGTTATATCTCAGCAAAAACAACAGAACTATTATCAGACCATTAATTATGTCTTAAAAGAGATCTGTGAAGGAATAAATGTTTCCCATGTTGCTGACAAATAACCACAACTAACACAAAGAGGCCTTGTGATATTATTTATTTCTGTGAAGAGTCTTTCAGAACACAGTTGCTAATATATTTTTATGTTTTACCTCAGTTCTGTGATACGTCTCAATTTCTCTTTATATTCTTATATAAAGAGATTTTTTTCAGTGGTATCAGATCAAAATGTAATAATGGCCAGAATAAATCACTGAGGAGATATAATAGTTTTATAGGCTACTAGGCTGACTGGTCAAAGATTTGTTTTATTGGCTGCTATTCATGACTAACATGGGTAGGAAAGCATATATTTCATATCTAGAAAAAGCATGTGTTATTCTTCACTCACAGGGGAAATTTTTTCATGTATCTGCAGATCAAGTTTCATGAAAACATCTGATCCATTCCTTCTTTCCATGAAAATTATCCAACGCTGATATTCAATGTGAAGTGTATGTTCATTCTGTTACTGCGTTTATAAAATATATACGAGGTTTAAAGGAGTAAAGCTCTGAGACAGTGGTTTCTGACTCAGCTGTCAATATTCCATCAGGAAAGATCTCTTCAGAAAGTTTTGTAGCCATTAAATCACCAAAACAGTATATGATGTACTATGACTAAATGTACTGTAGACTTTAAAATTCAGAACTGAAACTGCTTTTGCAATTCCTGGGACTCTTTTTCTGTTTGTTTTTTTGTTCACCTGTGTCATAGGTTGAGATTGGCCCCCCTGAGAGGCTGGGGGGGGCTCAGAGGTGATTGGGTGCCAGGACAGTGTTCCCTGGAGAGCCAGTCACCACTCATGTTGTTCGCTTCTGCTCAAAATCACATATCACAGCATCGGAAACGGTTGGTAGTGCAGTCTTGGTTGTTGTTTTGCTGTTGGTGTCTGCTGCGTGTAGGTGGACAAGGCCAGGGGGTGGCTGGGCTCCCTCTCTTCCCCTCTGGGGGGGAGAGGGAAGCCCTGTGACCGCCCAACTCAGCCTTTAGCTAGAGTCAGCATTTGGAGTGTGTGCTGTGAAGGAAGAGATTCACAGCACCTGAGGCAAGAGGAAGAGAGGCAGGCTTTGCAGCCAGGCCCTCTTCCCCCTCCTTTTCTGCAGTGAAGCTGTAGAGGGGGGCTTTTCTTTCCCTCCACTGTAAGTGGAGGAGAGGCTCAGCACTGAAGATGAGCCAAGTGGACAGGCCTTGGAGGTAGGCCCAGCACTCAGGAGAAGAGTCCCAGGAGAAATTGGAGACGAGCCAAGAGCTTGGGAGCTGCCTGCCGAAGATGACCGGAGGCAGCTGAGAACTGATGTGGAGGAATGAAGATTCCAGGATGTGGACGCTTGATAAGCTACACTGCAGCAGCCTACGAACCAAGGTGAGACACCGAGAGGGAGAAATCAGCAGCAAAGGAGCAAGGACTCAAAGCTATCTTCTCGGACTTCATGAGGAGAGACTGCAACAGAACAACTGCTGGAACTTGGTGAGAGGGGGAGTGTTCAGGAGCCCAGAACACTCCCACAGCAAAAGACTGTGTTACATGTCAGCCTTGAAGGCTGCTCCTGGACTAAAGTTAAAGGAGGGGCTTGAAAGGACTAACTGATAGTAATGTAATATATATAGTTGCCTTTAGTTTGTATAGTATTTATTTGTGTAAATAAATGTATATACTTCCCCCTTCCCCTACAGAAGCCTCTGGTCTGAAAGTTTCTCTCCGGTGTTAGGATAAATTGTGGGAAGGGGTGGAGGGAAGCCTAAAAATTGGATTTTAGATTTCTAATGTGGCTCAAACTGCCACAACCTGATATGTAGGAGTGGAATAAATGGTCTATCAATACATGTTTGTTTTGGAGACATATCAGTGGTAAAAAAAGTAAAATATTTCACTATGATGAAGCTATTGACAGCATCCCAGCACAACTCACAGTTGTAAATATGTGTCTGGAATGATGTGAATTGGTAGCCTTGTACATTGGTAGATTTTGTAAGGAGGTATACAAGTCTCCTGTTCCTCCAAAGGAAATTTAGTGTTTCCAGCTTATGACAGAATCTCCATTTTTATTTATTTTTAATTTTTTTTCCCCCCTAGAAGATAGGTGATTGGGATCTCTACTGAAATGCATTTTTAAAGAGGTAGTTCAAGGCTGTACTTAAAGAAAAGTGAAGAGGGAATACATGACTAATAATGCTTACTATAATTGTCCACTGTACAAAAAAAGTTACAAGACGCACATCAAAATACAATGCCTACTGATGGGCCAATTTCTTATGATTTTAAGCCTGATAAGGCATTTAAAAATCATTTGTCTTGGGTGAGAAATTCCATATCTAAGAAATTACATTTTTGTGTGGTTTTGCACTGAGAATGGGCTGTAAAGCATAGCATATTTTTGATGTCTCTGATTTCTTACTAACTTCATCAAATCTATTGATTGTAGAAAAGAAGTGTCATTTTATTCTTAAACTTGTTCATTATTTCATGTATCTTCAGTATATACCTTGGTATATGCTCTGTTTCGTGACACCACATGTCAAAAAGGACTGGTAGCCCTAACATAAAATTAGTTTGTAAGGAGGTTGGAGGTGTCATTGCATTACCTCCACAAGTGACAAGATGACATATCATATCAACATATGAATCTAAAGGATAGTCATACCCCCCTTTGCATCATGAGAGAAGCCTGGAAATGAATATGTAGAACAATAGCTCTGCCTGTTTTGTGACAGGCTTGTTCACTAAATTAAAAACTTGTGAAAAATTATGTTGCATTTTTCACTTGTTTTTTTGAATTGCTCATTCATAACTGTGAGAGATAAACCTTTTTCTGGGCAACTTCTGCATTGAAGAGACGAGACCTAGTAACAGTTCAGACATACTGTAAGTAATTCTTTTACTAGTACAGTATATGCCACATATCAGACATTATGAAACATAGAGCGAAGTTTTGCATCTTCACTCTGACTTCTCCATCTCATGTAATTTATTTTCAGGTCTCTTTATAGTCCAGGCATATAGCCCTGGCTGTTATGATGCACGATTGTCTATACAAAAAGAAAAAAAAATTGACCAAACCATCTTATTGTGACCAATATCATCATTAATAATACCAGACAATGCTGAAGTATGCTTGAAGACTCCTAGCATTGATGTACAAATTATTAGAAATAAAAAGACAGAAAACAAAGATTTTTAGATCTATTTCTTATTCTGCTACTGACCGAGAAGATTTTGGACAAATCTTTTTAAGATTGACTATGAATCTGAAAAATAAACTAAAAAAAGAGAAATAATCCAATTGCAGTATTGAATTCTGCCATCTATAATATCTGATATAAATACAGGCTTGTACGGTGGGGAAGAGAAATGAATATTCATCTCGTAATTATTTAATGCACCTCCCTGTGTGTTTCTGTGCATATGTGTTTGTATAGAATAGATTTGAATATAATAGTCTCTGTGATCAGTATAGTTATCTTGTTTTCTTTCTGAATGTAAAATACATTTAACTGACTCTCACATTCTCAAAAGTATTAAAAAAACAGTAATTTCAAATTTTTGACATACGTGAGAAGGGTAAGAATTTGCTTACATAAGTATCTTATAATTTCACCAGCTTCTTTGAATTTGTTATATGTAATATGAAACATTAAAATTATATTTGTTTTAAATAATTTAAATGAGAACTTGAACATATACCACACATTATCCTCCTGGACGAAAAAGGCGGATGGGACCACTATGATTACTTTTCTGATCTATATAAAATAACCATCAGTTTTTGCCCTATAACTAGTTGATAAATAGAAGTATAACTGTGAAAAAAAGACCCTGATCTTCAGTCAAGCATGCTGGTTCCACCTACATGGAGACTACATTCCAAATTTGGGAAAATGGTAACATCATGACTACAGCTCAGTTATGTTGTGACTGCACAGAGATAGACAAGACATATGTCAAATGCAAGCAAGGAGACATACTGTATAGAGGAACTCTCTGTATTCTTCAATCTGTTATTCTTGGTCCACCCTCAATGCATCCCTGCAACTGACTCTACCACCTCTCAGCAAGAGAGAAGGATGGCAGCTGTCATTAGATTTATGACTTGAGATAATTTTTCCAGATGGTGCACAGTAAGCTGAACAAAAATTCTTACAGTACAGCTGAATAGCTGAATGGAAGAACCACACAGACATGCTGAGATGGCTCCAAAGGAGCAAGTTTCAGAAGTAGTACAGCCAGAGTGATAATCATGATAAATTAGCTGCATGTGAGTTTGGCTATTCCTCTTAGGACCAATTATGTTATGGTATTACTGTTCAGGACAAAGAACACCTCACAGAAATAAGAAAAATTACAGAGAGTCAGAAGACACAAAAGAGTATCAAAGTTTTCTTTGATACGACTCTTAAATTTCTATGACTCTTTAGTTTTGTACTTTTAAGGAGGATTCTGTTTTGGTTTTTTTTTATTGTTTGCTTGTTTCTTTCTTTCTTTTTTTAGCTCTGAAAAAAATAATTTAGAATTCTAGATGTTCTATAACGCTAAGATTAACTCCAGTATTTTCTCTGCCTTTCTTATGTATAATTAAAATTTGCAATTTCTTTGTTGTCTGATGCAATTCAGGTAGATTTACATAAATATATATGTACTTTCTGTTTGGGAAACATACAACTTGATTTTGTGTATTCACTTAAAGCCTTAGAAAACTAAGTAGCTTCATTTTGTGTTACATAGATGTGTGTTTTACAGTAGCATGAGGTAAAAAAGATACTTTTCAAGAGTGATTTCCTGCATTCTTCACCTCGTCATCTTAAAGACACTATGCTGAATATTTGCATTACTCAACAGCACCATTGTATGCAGAAATAGCTGGCAATGCAGCCAAAAATTATAAGGGAAATATAAGACAAAACAGCTATCCTACTTCCCTGAGAATATTGAAGAAGGAAGTAGTAAAGAGATGGAATATTTCAGAGGTATGATAATCCAGAAAGAAAGAAATTGCTTTAGTGTAACAGATTCTCAAAATTCTGTGTAGATTTTCCAAAGTAAATTTCATGGCATGAAGGGAATACAGATTCCAAATAATATTAAAGGTCTGATCAGTCTGGTTGCTGAGGAACTGTGTTGTCAATGTGGCAGAAAACTAATCAAGTTTATTTGCATTTTGAAAGCTATGTAGATTTTGGAGAGTAAGCAAATTGAAGTGAGTATCTATACTGCGGAAAACACGGACTAAATCTAGTCACAGGTATTTTTCCTGCCATTATTCTCAGGAAGGACTGACAAATTATAAGTTTTGTGTGGCTCAGTTTGCTTAGAAAGAAGAATGCCTTTCTTCCCCATTCTAATTATTTAGGGTTTCAAAGCTTTATTTTTTCAGGTTGTTATCTTTTTAATAGTTTGAGAATAGTGTATAAAAATGAAAAAAAAAATCAAACACCAAACAACCAAAGAAAAGACCCTTCATCAGTGAATTCAATGTACAAGATGAAGCGTTATGTAGCTGTTTTATTTTAAAACACAGAAGGAAAAAAGTGCTTTCCTTTTTTACTAACCCCAGATTTTGTATTTTGTAGTTATTCAAATACTACTTCAATTATCATTGAATGCTAATAGATAACAAATAGGTTATTCCTTGAAAACAGTGATGACTTTTCATTCCTCACACTGTTGACTACACTTTCAGCAGAATTTTCAGAGAATTAAATGGTAAAAAGCCAGTTACAGGATAAAAAAATATCAGTGATAATCCTGAAGTCAAAATCACATATTAACCAATTTGATCTGAGAAAATCTATAATAAGTTCATTTAGGCATATTTTCTACAGTAATGAGATTTAACTGACCTGAGTCTTAAAAATTAGCAACCCCCCCCAAAGGTCCCTGCACTGTCCATAACATTTTCTATTAACATTTCTAGTATGGCAGTAAAAATAATTAAATTAAATGTTGTCAAATATAAATTGAGAGTTAATTTTTTTCACTCCTGCTCCCCTAAATCTTAACTGAAATTATAAGAATCTGAAAAAAGAACTCAAATATATGTAACTTGTTGTTGATAAGATACAGGTAATTCACCTTAATTTTACAAAAGCCTACAGGTAAGCTTTAGTAAAGAGATAGATTTAAACCCATCTTTGTGCACCTCCTTCTAATTCCTTACAAGTTTCTGAGTTGGAGATAGTGTCTTTAAAATTATGTACGTCTATTCCAAGATGTAGAAATATGGCTTTTCCATGTTTGTGAGTCAGATACCATATATTTTTCATGGCAACTTTTGTTCCGGAGGAATAAATGAATCAATTCTGAATGTTTTAAGACAGCACATATCAAAACTACAGGTAATAAAATGTCTTTTTTTTGGTGTGTGTGTTACCCAAGGTCTAAAGACATAAGAAACTAGGTAAACAAAACAACAGATAAAACTGATATACAAAATCACAGAAACACAGAATAATTGAAATTGCAATGCGTCTTTGGAGGTAATTTTGCACAAACCTGGTTTGATCAAATGAGATAACCTAGAGTCAGTTGCTCAGAACTACGTCCAGACACCTTCTGAATAGCTCCAAAGACAGTCACCAGAAAAATCTCTGGGCAACCTATGCCAGTGCTCAGTCACTTTGACAGTGTTTCCTGATGTTCAGACCAAACCTCTTGTGTTTCAGCTTGTGACCACTGCCTCTGGTCCTGTCACCGAGCACCCCTGGAAAGAACTTGACTCTCTCTTCTTTGCACCATTCATTTAGGTATGTATATACATTGATAAGATCTCCCAT